>NC_142433.1:5000-177500 GCF_059516105.1 Syngnathus floridae
ACCCTAACCCTAACCCTAACCCTAACCCTAACCCTAACCCTAACCCTAACCCTAACCCTAACCCTAACCCTAACCCTAACCCTAACCCTAACCCTAACCCTAACCCTAACCCTAACCCTAACCCTAACCCTAACCCTAACCCTAACCCTAACCCTAACCCTAACCCTAACCCTAACCCTAACCCTAACCCTAACCCTAACCCTAACCCTAACCCTAACCCTAACCCTAACCCTAACCCTAACCCTAACCCTAACCCTAACCCTAACCCTAACCCTAACCCTAACCCTAACCCTAACCCTAACCCTAACCCTAACCCTAACCCTAACCCTAACCCTAACCCTAACCCTAACCCTAACCCTAACCCTAACCCTAACCCTAACCCTAACCCTAACCCTAACCCTAACCCTAACCCTAACCCTAACCCTAACCCTAACCCTAACCCTAACCCTAACCCTAACCCTAACCCTAACCCTAACCCTAACCCTAACCCTAACCCTAACCCTAACCCTAACCCTAACCCTAACCCTAACCCTAACCCTAACCCTAACCCTAACCCTAACCCTAACCCTAACCCTAACCCTAACCCTAACCCTAACCCTAACCCTAACCCTAACCCTAACCCTAACCCTAACCCTAACCCTAACCCTAACCCTAACCCTAACCCTAACCCTAACCCTAACCCTAACCCTAACCCTAACCCTAACCCTAACCCTAACCCTAACCCTAACCCTAACCCTAACCCTAACCCTAACCCTAACCCTAACCCTAACCCTAACCCTAACCCTAACCCTAACCACAGCAAGCAAGCCTAACCCTAAGCCTCAGCACAGCAAAGCCAGCCTAGCCTAACCCTAACCCTAACCCTAACCCTAACCCTAACCACAGCAAGAGCAAGCCTAACCCTAAGCCTCAGCACAGCAAAAGCCAGCCTGAGCCTAACACAAACCCTAACCCTAACCCTAACCCTAACCACAGCAAGAGCAAGCCTAACCCTAAGCCTCAGCACAGCAAAAGCCAGCCTGAGCCTAACACAAACCCTAACCCTAACCCTAACCCTAACCACAGCAAGAGCAAGCCTAACCCTAAGCCTCAGCACAGCAAAAGCCAGCCTGAGCCTAACACAAACCCTAACCCTAACCCTAACCCTAACCACAGCAAGAGCAAGCCTAACCCTAAGCCTCAGCACAGCAAAAGCCAGCCTGAGCCTAACACAAACCCTAACCCTAACCCTAACCCTAACCACAGCAAGAGCAAGCCTAACCCTAAGCCTCAGCACAGCAAAAGCCAGCCTGAGCCTAACACAAACCCTAACCCTAACCCTAACCCTAACCACAGCAAGAGCAAGCCTAACCCTAAGCCTCAGCACAGCAAAAGCCAGCCTGAGCCTAACACAAACCCTAACCCTAACCCTAACCCTAACCACAGCAAGAGCAAGCCTAACCCTAAGCCTCAGCACAGCAAAAGCCAGCCTGAGCCTAACACAAACCCTAACCCTAACCCTAACCCTAACCACAGCAAGAGCAAGCCTAACCCTAAGCCTCAGCACAGCAAAAGCCAGCCTGAGCCTAACACAAACCCTAACCCTAACCCTAACCCTAACCACAGCAAGAGCAAGCCTAACCCTAAGCCTCAGCACAGCAAAAGCCAGCCTGAGCCTAACACAAACCCTAACCCTAACCCTAACCCTAACCACAGCAAGAGCAAGCCTAACCCTAAGCCTCAGCACAGCAAAAGCCAGCCTGAGCCTAACACAAACCCTAACCCTAACCCTAACCCTAACCACAGCAAGAGCAAGCCTAACCCTAAGCCTCAGCACAGCAAAAGCCAGCCTGAGCCTAACACAAACCCTAACCCTAACCCTAACCCTAACCACAGCAAGAGCAAGCCTAACCCTAAGCCTCAGCACAGCAAAAGCCAGCCTGAGCCTAACACAAACCCTAACCCTAACCCTAACCCTAACCACAGCAAGAGCAAGCCTAACCCTAAGCCTCAGCACAGCAAAAGCCAGCCTGAGCCTAACACAAACCCTAACCCTAACCCTAACCCTAACCACAGCAAGAGCAAGCCTAACCCTAAGCCTCAGCACAGCAAAAGCCAGCCTGAGCCTAACACAAACCCTAACCCTAACCCTAACCCTAACCACAGCAAGAGCAAGCCTAACCCTAAGCCTCAGCACAGCAAAAGCCAGCCTGAGCCTAACACAAACCCTAACCCTAACCCTAACCCTAACCACAGCAAGAGCAAGCCTAACCCTAAGCCTCAGCACAGCAAAAGCCAGCCTGAGCCTAACACAAACCCTAACCCTAACCCTAACCCTAACCACAGCAAGAGCAAGCCTAACCCTAAGCCTCAGCACAGCAAAAGCCAGCCTGAGCCTAACACAAACCCTAACCCTAACCCTAACCCTAACCACAGCAAGAGCAAGCCTAACCCTAAGCCTCAGCACAGCAAAAGCCAGCCTGAGCCTAACACAAACCCTAACCCTAACCCTAACCCTAACCACAGCAAGAGCAAGCCTAACCCTAAGCCTCAGCACAGCAAAAGCCAGCCTGAGCCTAACACAAACCCTAACCCTAACCCTAACCCTAACCACAGCAAGAGCAAGCCTAACCCTAAGCCTCAGCACAGCAAAAGCCAGCCTGAGCCTAACACAAACCCTAACCCTAACCCTAACCCTAACCACAGCAAGAGCAAGCCTAACCCTAAGCCTCAGCACAGCAAAAGCCAGCCTGAGCCTAACACAAACCCTAACCCTAACCCTAACCCTAACCACAGCAAGAGCAAGCCTAACCCTAAGCCTCAGCACAGCAAAAGCCAGCCTGAGCCTAACACAAACCCTAACCCTAACCCTAACCCTAACCACAGCAAGAGCAAGCCTAACCCTAAGCCTCAGCACAGCAAAAGCCAGCCTGAGCCTAACACAAACCCTAACCCTAACCCTAACCCTAACCACAGCAAGAGCAAGCCTAACCCTAAGCCTCAGCACAGCAAAAGCCAGCCTGAGCCTAACACAAACCCTAACCCTAACCCTAACCCTAACCACAGCAAGAGCAAGCCTAACCCTAAGCCTCAGCACAGCAAAAGCCAGCCTGAGCCTAACACAAACCCTAACCCTAACCCTAACCCTAACCACAGCAAGAGCAAGCCTAACCCTAAGCCTCAGCACAGCAAAAGCCAGCCTGAGCCTAACACAAACCCTAACCCTAACCCTAACCCTAACCACAGCAAGAGCAAGCCTAACCCTAAGCCTCAGCACAGCAAAAGCCAGCCTGAGCCTAACACAAACCCTAACCCTAACCCTAACCCTAACCACAGCAAGAGCAAGCCTAACCCTAAGCCTCAGCACAGCAAAAGCCAGCCTGAGCCTAACACAAACCCTAACCCTAACCCTAACCCTAACCACAGCAAGAGCAAGCCTAACCCTAAGCCTCAGCACAGCAAAAGCCAGCCTGAGCCTAACACAAACCCTAACCCTAACCCTAACCCTAACCACAGCAAGAGCAAGCCTAACCCTAAGCCTCAGCACAGCAAAAGCCAGCCTGAGCCTAACACAAACCCTAACCCTAACCCTAACCCTAACCACAGCAAGAGCAAGCCTAACCCTAAGCCTCAGCACAGCAAAAGCCAGCCTGAGCCTAACACAAACCCTAACCCTAACCCTAACCCTAACCACAGCAAGAGCAAGCCTAACCCTAAGCCTCAGCACAGCAAAAGCCAGCCTGAGCCTAACACAAACCCTAACCCTAACCCTAACCCTAACCACAGCAAGAGCAAGCCTAACCCTAAGCCTCAGCACAGCAAAAGCCAGCCTGAGCCTAACACAAACCCTAACCCTAACCCTAACCCTAACCACAGCAAGAGCAAGCCTAACCCTAAGCCTCAGCACAGCAAAAGCCAGCCTGAGCCTAACACAAACCCTAACCCTAACCCTAACCCTAACCACAGCAAGAGCAAGCCTAACCCTAAGCCTCAGCACAGCAAAAGCCAGCCTGAGCCTAACACAAACCCTAACCCTAACCCTAACCCTAACCACAGCAAGAGCAAGCCTAACCCTAAGCCTCAGCACAGCAAAAGCCAGCCTGAGCCTAACACAAACCCTAACCCTAACCCTAACCCTAACCACAGCAAGAGCAAGCCTAACCCTAAGCCTCAGCACAGCAAAAGCCAGCCTGAGCCTAACACAAACCCTAACCCTAACCCTAACCCTAACCACAGCAAGAGCAAGCCTAACCCTAAGCCTCAGCACAGCAAAAGCCAGCCTGAGCCTAACACAAACCCTAACCCTAACCCTAACCCTAACCACAGCAAGAGCAAGCCTAACCCTAAGCCTCAGCACAGCAAAAGCCAGCCTGAGCCTAACACAAACCCTAACCCTAACCCTAACCCTAACCACAGCAAGAGCAAGCCTAACCCTAAGCCTCAGCACAGCAAAAGCCAGCCTGAGCCTAACACAAACCCTAACCCTAACCCTAACCCTAACCACAGCAAGAGCAAGCCTAACCCTAAGCCTCAGCACAGCAAAAGCCAGCCTGAGCCTAACACAAACCCTAACCCTAACCCTAACCCTAACCACAGCAAGAGCAAGCCTAACCCTAAGCCTCAGCACAGCAAAAGCCAGCCTGAGCCTAACACAAACCCTAACCCTAACCCTAACCCTAACCACAGCAAGAGCAAGCCTAACCCTAAGCCTCAGCACAGCAAAAGCCAGCCTGAGCCTAACACAAACCCTAACCCTAACCCTAACCCTAACCACAGCAAGAGCAAGCCTAACCCTAAGCCTCAGCACAGCAAAAGCCAGCCTGAGCCTAACACAAACCCTAACCCTAACCCTAACCCTAACCACAGCAAGAGCAAGCCTAACCCTAAGCCTCAGCACAGCAAAAGCCAGCCTGAGCCTAACACAAACCCTAACCCTAACCCTAACCCTAACCACAGCAAGAGCAAGCCTAACCCTAAGCCTCAGCACAGCAAAAGCCAGCCTGAGCCTAACACAAACCCTAACCCTAACCCTAACCCTAACCACAGCAAGAGCAAGCCTAACCCTAAGCCTCAGCACAGCAAAAGCCAGCCTGAGCCTAACACAAACCCTAACCCTAACCCTAACCCTAACCACAGCAAGAGCAAGCCTAACCCTAAGCCTCAGCACAGCAAAAGCCAGCCTGAGCCTAACACAAACCCTAACCCTAACCCTAACCCTAACCACAGCAAGAGCAAGCCTAACCCTAAGCCTCAGCACAGCAAAAGCCAGCCTGAGCCTAACACAAACCCTAACCCTAACCCTAACCCTAACCACAGCAAGAGCAAGCCTAACCCTAAGCCTCAGCACAGCAAAAGCCAGCCTGAGCCTAACACAAACCCTAACCCTAACCCTAACCCTAACCACAGCAAGAGCAAGCCTAACCCTAAGCCTCAGCACAGCAAAAGCCAGCCTGAGCCTAACACAAACCCTAACCCTAACCCTAACCCTAACCACAGCAAGAGCAAGCCTAACCCTAAGCCTCAGCACAGCAAAAGCCAGCCTGAGCCTAACACAAACCCTAACCCTAACCCTAACCCTAACCACAGCAAGAGCAAGCCTAACCCTAAGCCTCAGCACAGCAAAAGCCAGCCTGAGCCTAACACAAACCCTAACCCTAACCCTAACCCTAACCACAGCAAGAGCAAGCCTAACCCTAAGCCTCAGCACAGCAAAAGCCAGCCTGAGCCTAACACAAACCCTAACCCTAACCCTAACCCTAACCACAGCAAGAGCAAGCCTAACCCTAAGCCTCAGCACAGCAAAAGCCAGCCTGAGCCTAACACAAACCCTAACCCTAACCCTAACCCTAACCACAGCAAGAGCAAGCCTAACCCTAAGCCTCAGCACAGCAAAAGCCAGCCTGAGCCTAACACAAACCCTAACCCTAACCCTAACCCTAACCACAGCAAGAGCAAGCCTAACCCTAAGCCTCAGCACAGCAAAAGCCAGCCTGAGCCTAACACAAACCCTAACCCTAACCCTAACCCTAACCACAGCAAGAGCAAGCCTAACCCTAAGCCTCAGCACAGCAAAAGCCAGCCTGAGCCTAACACAAACCCTAACCCTAACCCTAACCCTAACCACAGCAAGAGCAAGCCTAACCCTAAGCCTCAGCACAGCAAAAGCCAGCCTGAGCCTAACACAAACCCTAACCCTAACCCTAACCCTAACCACAGCAAGAGCAAGCCTAACCCTAAGCCTCAGCACAGCAAAAGCCAGCCTGAGCCTAACACAAACCCTAACCCTAACCCTAACCCTAACCACAGCAAGAGCAAGCCTAACCCTAAGCCTCAGCACAGCAAAAGCCAGCCTGAGCCTAACACAAACCCTAACCCTAACCCTAACCCTAACCACAGCAAGAGCAAGCCTAACCCTAAGCCTCAGCACAGCAAAAGCCAGCCTGAGCCTAACACAAACCCTAACCCTAACCCTAACCCTAACCACAGCAAGAGCAAGCCTAACCCTAAGCCTCAGCACAGCAAAAGCCAGCCTGAGCCTAACACAAACCCTAACCCTAACCCTAACCCTAACCACAGCAAGAGCAAGCCTAACCCTAAGCCTCAGCACAGCAAAAGCCAGCCTGAGCCTAACACAAACCCTAACCCTAACCCTAACCCTAACCACAGCAAGAGCAAGCCTAACCCTAAGCCTCAGCACAGCAAAAGCCAGCCTGAGCCTAACACAAACCCTAACCCTAACCCTAACCCTAACCACAGCAAGAGCAAGCCTAACCCTAAGCCTCAGCACAGCAAAAGCCAGCCTGAGCCTAACACAAACCCTAACCCTAACCCTAACCCTAACCACAGCAAGAGCAAGCCTAACCCTAAGCCTCAGCACAGCAAAAGCCAGCCTGAGCCTAACACAAACCCTAACCCTAACCCTAACCCTAACCACAGCAAGAGCAAGCCTAACCCTAAGCCTCAGCACAGCAAAAGCCAGCCTGAGCCTAACACAAACCCTAACCCTAACCCTAACCCTAACCACAGCAAGAGCAAGCCTAACCCTAAGCCTCAGCACAGCAAAAGCCAGCCTGAGCCTAACACAAACCCTAACCCTAACCCTAACCCTAACCACAGCAAGAGCAAGCCTAACCCTAAGCCTCAGCACAGCAAAAGCCAGCCTGAGCCTAACACAAACCCTAACCCTAACCCTAACCCTAACCACAGCAAGAGCAAGCCTAACCCTAAGCCTCAGCACAGCAAAAGCCAGCCTGAGCCTAACACAAACCCTAACCCTAACCCTAACCCTAACCACAGCAAGAGCAAGCCTAACCCTAAGCCTCAGCACAGCAAAAGCCAGCCTGAGCCTAACACAAACCCTAACCCTAACCCTAACCCTAACCACAGCAAGAGCAAGCCTAACCCTAAGCCTCAGCACAGCAAAAGCCAGCCTGAGCCTAACACAAACCCTAACCCTAACCCTAACCCTAACCACAGCAAGAGCAAGCCTAACCCTAAGCCTCAGCACAGCAAAAGCCAGCCTGAGCCTAACACAAACCCTAACCCTAACCCTAACCCTAACCACAGCAAGAGCAAGCCTAACCCTAAGCCTCAGCACAGCAAAAGCCAGCCTGAGCCTAACACAAACCCTAACCCTAACCCTAACCCTAACCACAGCAAGAGCAAGCCTAACCCTAAGCCTCAGCACAGCAAAAGCCAGCCTGAGCCTAACACAAACCCTAACCCTAACCCTAACCCTAACCACAGCAAGAGCAAGCCTAACCCTAAGCCTCAGCACAGCAAAAGCCAGCCTGAGCCTAACACAAACCCTAACCCTAACCCTAACCCTAACCACAGCAAGAGCAAGCCTAACCCTAAGCCTCAGCACAGCAAAAGCCAGCCTGAGCCTAACACAAACCCTAACCCTAACCCTAACCCTAACCACAGCAAGAGCAAGCCTAACCCTAAGCCTCAGCACAGCAAAAGCCAGCCTGAGCCTAACACAAACCCTAACCCTAACCCTAACCCTAACCACAGCAAGAGCAAGCCTAACCCTAAGCCTCAGCACAGCAAAAGCCAGCCTGAGCCTAACACAAACCCTAACCCTAACCCTAACCCTAACCACAGCAAGAGCAAGCCTAACCCTAAGCCTCAGCACAGCAAAAGCCAGCCTGAGCCTAACACAAACCCTAACCCTAACCCTAACCCTAACCACAGCAAGAGCAAGCCTAACCCTAAGCCTCAGCACAGCAAAAGCCAGCCTGAGCCTAACACAAACCCTAACCCTAACCCTAACCCTAACCACAGCAAGAGCAAGCCTAACCCTAAGCCTCAGCACAGCAAAAGCCAGCCTGAGCCTAACACAAACCCTAACCCTAACCCTAACCCTAACCACAGCAAGAGCAAGCCTAACCCTAAGCCTCAGCACAGCAAAAGCCAGCCTGAGCCTAACACAAACCCTAACCCTAACCCTAACCACAGCAAGAGCAAGCCTAACCCTAAGCCTCAGCACAGCAAAAGCCAGCCTGAGCCTAACACAAACCCTAACCCTAACCCTAACCACAGCAAGAGCAAGCCTAACCCTAAGCCTCAGCACAGCAAAAGCCAGCCTGAGCCTAACACAAACCCTAACCCTAACCCTAACCACAGCAAGAGCAAGCCTAACCCTAAGCCTCAGCACAGCAAAAGCCAGCCTGAGCCTAACACAAACCCTAACCCTAACCCTAACCACAGCAAGAGCAAGCCTAACCCTAAGCCTCAGCACAGCAAAAGCCAGCCTGAGCCTAACACAAACCCTAACCCTAACCCTAACCACAGCAAGAGCAAGCCTAACCCTAAGCCTCAGCACAGCAAAAGCCAGCCTGAGCCTAACACAAACCCTAACCCTAACCCTAACCACAGCAAGAGCAAGCCTAACCCTAAGCCTCAGCACAGCAAAAGCCAGCCTGAGCCTAACACAAACCCTAACCCTAACCCTAACCCTAACCACAGCAAGAGCAAGCCTAACCCTAAGCCTCAGCACAGCAAAAGCCAGCCTGAGCCTAACACAAACCCTAACCCTAACCCTAACCCTAACCACAGCAAGAGCAAGCCTAACCCTAAGCCTCAGCACAGCAAAAGCCAGCCTGAGCCTAACACAAACCCTAACCCTAACCCTAACCCTAACCACAGCAAGAGCAAGCCTAACCCTAAGCCTCAGCACAGCAAAAGCCAGCCTGAGCCTAACACAAACCCTAACCCTAACCCTAACCCTAACCACAGCAAGAGCAAGCCTAACCCTAAGCCTCAGCACAGCAAAAGCCAGCCTGAGCCTAACACAAACCCTAACCCTAACCCTAACCCTAACCACAGCAAGAGCAAGCCTAACCCTAAGCCTCAGCACAGCAAAAGCCAGCCTGAGCCTAACACAAACCCTAACCCTAACCCTAACCCTAACCACAGCAAGAGCAAGCCTAACCCTAAGCCTCAGCACAGCAAAAGCCAGCCTGAGCCTAACACAAACCCTAACCCTAACCCTAACCCTAACCACAGCAAGAGCAAGCCTAACCCTAAGCCTCAGCACAGCAAAAGCCAGCCTGAGCCTAACACAAACCCTAACCCTAACCCTAACCCTAACCACAGCAAGAGCAAGCCTAACCCTAAGCCTCAGCACAGCAAAAGCCAGCCTGAGCCTAACACAAACCCTAACCCTAACCCTAACCCTAACCACAGCAAGAGCAAGCCTAACCCTAAGCCTCAGCACAGCAAAAGCCAGCCTGAGCCTAACACAAACCCTAACCCTAACCCTAACCCTAACCACAGCAAGAGCAAGCCTAACCCTAAGCCTCAGCACAGCAAAAGCCAGCCTGAGCCTAACACAAACCCTAACCCTAACCCTAACCCTAACCACAGCAAGAGCAAGCCTAACCCTAAGCCTCAGCACAGCAAAAGCCAGCCTGAGCCTAACACAAACCCTAACCCTAACCCTAACCCTAACCACAGCAAGAGCAAGCCTAACCCTAAGCCTCAGCACAGCAAAAGCCAGCCTGAGCCTAACACAAACCCTAACCCTAACCCTAACCCTAACCACAGCAAGAGCAAGCCTAACCCTAAGCCTCAGCACAGCAAAAGCCAGCCTGAGCCTAACACAAACCCTAACCCTAACCCTAACCCTAACCACAGCAAGAGCAAGCCTAACCCTAAGCCTCAGCACAGCAAAAGCCAGCCTGAGCCTAACACAAACCCTAACCCTAACCCTAACCCTAACCACAGCAAGAGCAAGCCTAACCCTAAGCCTCAGCACAGCAAAAGCCAGCCTGAGCCTAACACAAACCCTAACCCTAACCCTAACCCTAACCACAGCAAGAGCAAGCCTAACCCTAAGCCTCAGCACAGCAAAAGCCAGCCTGAGCCTAACACAAACCCTAACCCTAACCCTAACCCTAACCACAGCAAGAGCAAGCCTAACCCTAAGCCTCAGCACAGCAAAAGCCAGCCTGAGCCTAACACAAACCCTAACCCTAACCCTAACCACAGCAAGAGCAAGCCTAACCCTAAGCCTCAGCACAGCAAAAGCCAGCCTGAGCCTAACACAAACCCTAACCCTAACCCTAACCCTAACCACAGCAAGAGCAAGCCTAACCCTAAGCCTCAGCACAGCAAAAGCCAGCCTGAGCCTAACACAAACCCTAACCCTAACCCTAACCCTAACCACAGCAAGAGCAAGCCTAACCCTAAGCCTCAGCACAGCAAAAGCCAGCCTGAGCCTAACACAAACCCTAACCCTAACCCTAACCCTAACCACAGCAAGAGCAAGCCTAACCCTAAGCCTCAGCACAGCAAAAGCCAGCCTGAGCCTAACACAAACCCTAACCCTAACCCTAACCCTAACCACAGCAAGAGCAAGCCTAACCCTAAGCCTCAGCACAGCAAAAGCCAGCCTGAGCCTAACACAAACCCTAACCCTAACCCTAACCCTAACCACAGCAAGAGCAAGCCTAACCCTAAGCCTCAGCACAGCAAAAGCCAGCCTGAGCCTAACACAAACCCTAACCCTAACCCTAACCCTAACCACAGCAAGAGCAAGCCTAACCCTAAGCCTCAGCACAGCAAAAGCCAGCCTGAGCCTAACACAAACCCTAACCCTAACCCTAACCCTAACCACAGCAAGAGCAAGCCTAACCCTAAGCCTCAGCACAGCAAAAGCCAGCCTGAGCCTAACACAAACCCTAACCCTAACCCTAACCCTAACCACAGCAAGAGCAAGCCTAACCCTAAGCCTCAGCACAGCAAAAGCCAGCCTGAGCCTAACACAAACCCTAACCCTAACCCTAACCCTAACCACAGCAAGAGCAAGCCTAACCCTAAGCCTCAGCACAGCAAAAGCCAGCCTGAGCCTAACACAAACCCTAACCCTAACCCTAACCCTAACCACAGCAAGAGCAAGCCTAACCCTAAGCCTCAGCACAGCAAAAGCCAGCCTGAGCCTAACACAAACCCTAACCCTAACCCTAACCCTAACCACAGCAAGAGCAAGCCTAACCCTAAGCCTCAGCACAGCAAAAGCCAGCCTGAGCCTAACACAAACCCTAACCCTAACCCTAACCCTAACCACAGCAAGAGCAAGCCTAACCCTAAGCCTCAGCACAGCAAAAGCCAGCCTGAGCCTAACACAAACCCTAACCCTAACCCTAACCCTAACCACAGCAAGAGCAAGCCTAACCCTAAGCCTCAGCACAGCAAAAGCCAGCCTGAGCCTAACACAAACCCTAACCCTAACCCTAACCACAGCAAGAGCAAGCCTAACCCTAAGCCTCAGCACAGCAAAAGCCAGCCTGAGCCTAACACAAACCCTAACCCTAACCCTAACCACAGCAAGAGCAAGCCTAACCCTAAGCCTCAGCACAGCAAAAGCCAGCCTGAGCCTAACACAAACCCTAACCCTAACCCTAACCACAGCAAGAGCAAGCCTAACCCTAAGCCTCAGCACAGCAAAAGCCAGCCTGAGCCTAACACAAACCCTAACCCTAACCCTAACCACAGCAAGAGCAAGCCTAACCCTAAGCCTCAGCACAGCAAAAGCCAGCCTGAGCCTAACACAAACCCTAACCCTAACCCTAACCACAGCAAGAGCAAGCCTAACCCTAAGCCTCAGCACAGCAAAAGCCAGCCTGAGCCTAACACAAACCCTAACCCTAACCCTAACCACAGCAAGAGCAAGCCTAACCCTAAGCCTCAGCACAGCAAAAGCCAGCCTGAGCCTAACACAAACCCTAACCCTAACCCTAACCACAGCAAGAGCAAGCCTAACCCTAAGCCTCAGCACAGCAAAAGCCAGCCTGAGCCTAACACAAACCCTAACCCTAACCCTAACCACAGCAAGAGCAAGCCTAACCCTAAGCCTCAGCACAGCAAAAGCCAGCCTGAGCCTAACACAAACCCTAACCCTAACCCTAACCCTAACCACAGCAAGAGCAAGCCTAACCCTAAGCCTCAGCACAGCAAAAGCCAGCCTGAGCCTAACACAAACCCTAACCCTAACCCTAACCCTAACCACAGCAAGAGCAAGCCTAACCCTAAGCCTCAGCACAGCAAAAGCCAGCCTGAGCCTAACACAAACCCTAACCCTAACCCTAACCCTAACCACAGCAAGAGCAAGCCTAACCCTAAGCCTCAGCACAGCAAAAGCCAGCCTGAGCCTAACACAAACCCTAACCCTAACCCTAACCCTAACCACAGCAAGAGCAAGCCTAACCCTAAGCCTCAGCACAGCAAAAGCCAGCCTGAGCCTAACACAAACCCTAACCCTAACCCTAACCCTAACCACAGCAAGAGCAAGCCTAACCCTAAGCCTCAGCACAGCAAAAGCCAGCCTGAGCCTAACACAAACCCTAACCCTAACCCTAACCCTAACCACAGCAAGAGCAAGCCTAACCCTAAGCCTCAGCACAGCAAAAGCCAGCCTGAGCCTAACACAAACCCTAACCCTAACCCTAACCCTAACCACAGCAAGAGCAAGCCTAACCCTAAGCCTCAGCACAGCAAAAGCCAGCCTGAGCCTAACACAAACCCTAACCCTAACCCTAACCCTAACCACAGCAAGAGCAAGCCTAACCCTAAGCCTCAGCACAGCAAAAGCCAGCCTGAGCCTAACACAAACCCTAACCCTAACCCTAACCCTAACCACAGCAAGAGCAAGCCTAACCCTAAGCCTCAGCACAGCAAAAGCCAGCCTGAGCCTAACACAAACCCTAACCCTAACCCTAACCCTAACCACAGCAAGAGCAAGCCTAACCCTAAGCCTCAGCACAGCAAAAGCCAGCCTGAGCCTAACACAAACCCTAACCCTAACCCTAACCCTAACCACAGCAAGAGCAAGCCTAACCCTAAGCCTCAGCACAGCAAAAGCCAGCCTGAGCCTAACACAAACCCTAACCCTAACCCTAACCCTAACCACAGCAAGAGCAAGCCTAACCCTAAGCCTCAGCACAGCAAAAGCCAGCCTGAGCCTAACACAAACCCTAACCCTAACCCTAACCCTAACCACAGCAAGAGCAAGCCTAACCCTAAGCCTCAGCACAGCAAAAGCCAGCCTGAGCCTAACACAAACCCTAACCCTAACCCTAACCCTAACCACAGCAAGAGCAAGCCTAACCCTAAGCCTCAGCACAGCAAAAGCCAGCCTGAGCCTAACACAAACCCTAACCCTAACCCTAACCCTAACCACAGCAAGAGCAAGCCTAACCCTAAGCCTCAGCACAGCAAAAGCCAGCCTGAGCCTAACACAAACCCTAACCCTAACCCTAACCCTAACCACAGCAAGAGCAAGCCTAACCCTAAGCCTCAGCACAGCAAAAGCCAGCCTGAGCCTAACACAAACCCTAACCCTAACCCTAACCCTAACCACAGCAAGAGCAAGCCTAACCCTAAGCCTCAGCACAGCAAAAGCCAGCCTGAGCCTAACACAAACCCTAACCCTAACCCTAACCCTAACCACAGCAAGAGCAAGCCTAACCCTAAGCCTCAGCACAGCAAAAGCCAGCCTGAGCCTAACACAAACCCTAACCCTAACCCTAACCCTAACCACAGCAAGAGCAAGCCTAACCCTAAGCCTCAGCACAGCAAAAGCCAGCCTGAGCCTAACACAAACCCTAACCCTAACCCTAACCCTAACCACAGCAAGAGCAAGCCTAACCCTAAGCCTCAGCACAGCAAAAGCCAGCCTGAGCCTAACACAAACCCTAACCCTAACCCTAACCCTAACCACAGCAAGAGCAAGCCTAACCCTAAGCCTCAGCACAGCAAAAGCCAGCCTGAGCCTAACACAAACCCTAACCCTAACCCTAACCCTAACCACAGCAAGAGCAAGCCTAACCCTAAGCCTCAGCACAGCAACCCTAACAAGAAACCTAACAAGACACCAAACACTAACACGAAACCTAACCCTAACAACAAACCTTAACAACAACCTTAAGCACAGCAAGAGCAAGCCTAAACCTAAGCACAGCAAGCCTAACCCTAAGCACAGCAAGAGCAACAAGAACCCTAACCAGCACATAAAACCTTAAGCACAAAGCACATAAAACCTTAAGCACAGAGCAAATGAAACCTTAACAAAGCACATAAAACCTTAAGCACAAAGCACACAAAATCTTAAGCACAAAACACATAAAACCTTAAGCACAAAGCACATAAAGACCTAATCAAATTAATTCCTTAGCACATTGCACATTAAACCCTAAGCACTAAGCACATTAAACCCTAAGCACATTCAACCAATAGCACATAGCACATTGCACATTCAACCAATAGCACATAGCACATTGCACATTAAACCAATAGCACATAGCACATTGCACATTAAACCAATAGCACATAACACATTGCACATTAAACCAATAGCACATAACACATTGCACATTAAACCAATAGCACATTGCACATTAAACCAATAGCACATTACACCAATAGCACATTACACCAATAGCACATTACACCAATAGCACATTACACCAATAGCACATTACACCAATAGCACATTACACCAATAGCACATTACACCAATAGCACATTACACCAATAGCACATTACACCAATAGCACATTACACCAATAGACCATTAGCACATTAGACCATTAGCACATTAGACCATTAGACCATTAGCACATTAGACCATTAGCACATTAGACCATTAGCACATTAGACCATTAGCACATTAGACCATTAGCACATTAGCACATTAGACCATTAGACCATTAGCTTATAAGACCATTAACACATTAGCACATTAAACCATTAACACATAGCACATTAAACCATTAGCACATAGCACATTAGACCATAGCACATTATACCATGAGCACATAGCACATTAGGCCATGAGCACATTAGACCATGAGCACATAGCACATTAGGCCATGAGCACATAGCACATCAAACCATGAGCACATAGCACATTAGGCCATGAGCACATAGCACATTAAACCATGAGCACATAGCACATTAGGCCATGAGCACATAGCACATTCAACCATGAACACATAGCACATTAGGCCATGAGCACATAGCACATTAAACCAAGGGCACATAGCACATAGACCATTAGCACCTAGCACAATTAGACCTTAAGCACCTAGCACAATTAGACCTTAAGCACCTAGCACAATTAGACCTTAAGCACCTAGCACAATTAGACCTTAAGCACCTAGCACAATTAGACCTTAAGCACCTAGCACAATTAGACCTTAGCACTCAACCACATTAGACCTCAGCACCAAACCACATTAGACCTTAGCACCAAACCACATTAGACCTAAGCACCAAACCACATTAGACCTTAGCACCTAACCACATTAGCCACTAGCACCTAGCTTCTAGCACCTAACCTCTAGCCTCTAGCACCTAGACCTTAGCCTCTAGCACCTAGCCTCTAGCACCTAGCTTCTAGCACCTAGCCTAACGAACCAAAAATATAACATCATAAAAAACAGAGTATGACATCACAAATGCAAAACATCATCCCACAAAAGACATCACATCACCCCACATGCTCTTATAAAATAACTTGGCCAATGCGTTTGTCTATTTGATTTGCTGCAAATCCAAATTATACCTAAGGATGGTGACAAATCTTATTATACTTAATAGGACATATTAAAGACTCTTTTGAATAAGTTCATTAACTTAATTGTTAATTAAATCATTTTCATTATGATTTTGTATAAATACTAGGTATAAACAGAAAATATACTACACAAAATTTAATTATGATTTTGTATAAATACTAGGTATAAACAGAAAATATAGTACACAAAATGGGCAGTTTACTTGTTTGAAAAAGAGTGGGAAGTAAGACTTATTTCATTTATTTAAACGGAAGAAGTAAAACTTGTTTAATGGGAAAAATGGATTTGGTGGAATTCCAATTTTCAAAAATGAATGAATGAAGTCATTTCAATTATGATTTTGGATAAATATTAAGTATGAACACAAACACGACTGCAAAAAATGGCCAGTTTACTTGTTTAAAAAGGACTAGGAAGAAAAGACTTATTTCATTTATTTAAATGGGAAGAAGACTTATTTAGTTTGTTTAATATATGTTTGTTTCCGAGGCAAAATTGGATTTGCTGCAATTGCAAATTTCGACAAATTACGGTCCCAAATATTGACTTGAGACCTGATGGGACGTATTAATAGCTAATTTGATAGAAGTTGGTCATATGAGCAAGTGGAGTAACATGAGATCTATTCTCAATTACACAGCACACACAACTTTGGATCTTCTGAATGAATGAATGAGTGAGTGGGTGAGTGAATGAATCTTATTTGTTCATTTAAATTATGACTGTATAAATACTAGGTATAAACACAAAATGGCCAGTTTACTTGTTTGAAATGGTGTGGAAAGAAGTAATCTATCCAATTTAAGACAAATGTAGTTACCTCTAACATTGTGTTACTTTATCTATTGTTGTCTGTGACTTCCCATGAATAAAAAGGAAGGAAGGACTCACCGGAGACGTCTTCGCCAACATCAAACCGTTGGACTTTTATCCTTCTTACAGTGGAAAACATACAGCCAACCAACACCGTGGAACCTAAAGGAATGAAAGAAAACTTTAACATTTGGCTTCAAGCAACATTCGCAGATGCAACACAATGTGACGTGCGGGCTTAGGGCTCGTTCGGGTTAAAGGTTGAGGGAGGGGCCCTTGTTTTAAACTACTTTTTTCAAAAGAAGTGGGAACAAGCAAGACTTATTTAATTTATTTAATGGGAACATGTAAGACTATTTTTCTTCCCTGGCAAAATTGGATTTGCTGCAATTGCCAATTTCAACAAAGTACAGTGCCAAATCTTGACTTGAGACCTGATAGGACGTATTAAACGCTTAGTTACATTGATAGGAGTTGGTAATAAGAGCGAGTGGACTAGTGGTGGTTGAATGGATGAATGAATGTTGAAAGTAATTTAAATTATGACTTTGTTAAAATACTAGGTTTTAACAGAACATCTACTGCGCAAAATGGGCAGAGTTTACTTGTTTGAGAAGGGGTGGCTTATTTAAGACTACGACTTATTTAATCTGTTTGTTCCCAGGCAAAATTGGATGTGATGCAATTCCAAATTTCACCACATGAGGGTGCCAAATTTTGACTTGAGCCCTAATAGGACATATTAAACACTGGATTACTACTTTGGATCTTTTCTTATATTACTTTGCAACAACATACTCGGTAAGAGATTAGGCAGTATAATCACTTGTTAACTTAAGAGTGCCTACACTCAATTTACTTATGGTTATGTGTTACATTAATTACTGTTAGGCATCATTTGAGCAGTCTGACCAAATCTTTGAATAGAAGAATTTGTGATTTAAGAAATTATTTATGTTCAGGGTAATCAGATTTGTATATAATTCTAATGGTCGTCTTTTGAAAACTATTCTGAATTACAACTTTGGATCTTTTCTCATATTACTTTGCAAAAATATACTCGGTGACAGATTAGGCAGTATAATCGCATATGTTAACTTGAGAGTGCCCACACTCAATTTACTTATGCTTAAGTGTTAAATCAACTACTGTTAAACATGAAATAGGAGGTTTAACATAAATGGAGGAAGAAATGGGTACTCACCATTGTGGCTCCTGGTCAATGATGCGAGCCTCCAACTGATTTGTACATTCATTCTCCTGACGTTGGGAAACGTACAGCCAACCAACACCGAGGAACCTAAAGGAATGAAAGAAAACTTTAACATTTGGCCTCAACCAACATTCGCAGATACAACACAATGTGACGTGCGGGGTGAGGGCTCGTTAGGGTTAAAGGTTGAGGGAAGGGCCCTTGTTTTAAACTACTTTTTCGAAAAGGAGTGCGAACAAGCAAGACTTATTTAATTTATTTAATGGCTTATTTAATTTGTTTCATCTATTTTTGTTCCCAGGCAAAATAGGATTTGCTGCAATTGCAAATTTCAACAAAGTACGGTGCCAAATCTTGACTTGAGACCTGATAGGACGTATTAAACTCATTTAATGGGAAGAAGTAAAAGTTATTTAGTTTATTTAATCTATTTTTGTTCCCTGGCAAAATTGGGGAGGATTGGCAAGAAGTAAGATTTATTTAATCTGTTTGTTCCCAGGCAAAATTGGATGTGCTGCAATTCCAAATTACACCACATGATGGTGCCAAATTTTGACTTGAGACCTGATAGGACATATTAAACACTTAGTTGAAGTGATACAAATTGATAATAATGCCGAGGGGGGGCAACATGAATGTTCTGAATTAGACATAGTTTGAATATGCTTTTGAATATTTTTTAGGTAAACACTTTTGCTTCACTTTGAGGAGTGTGATAATCTAACCAAATCTTTGAATTGAAGAATTTGTGATTTAACAAATAGTTTGTTATTATGTTCACGGTAATCACATTTGTATATAATTCTAATGGCCTTCTTTTGAAAAATATTCTGAATTACAACTTTGGATCTTTTCTTATATTACTTTGCAACAATATACTCGGTGAGAGATTAGGCAGTATAATCGCATATGTTAACTTGAGCGTGCCCACACTCAATTTACTTATGGTTATGTGTTAAATCAATTACTGTTAAACATAAAATAGGAGGTGTTTAACATAAATGGAGGAAGAAATGGGTACTCACCATTGTAGCGACTGGTCAATGATGCGAGCCTCCAACTGATTTGTATATTCATTCTTCTGACGGTGGAAAACGTACAGCCGACCAACACCGTGAAACCTAATGGAATGAAAGAAAACTTTAACATTTGGCTTCAAGCAACATTCGCAGATGCAACACAATGTGACGTGCGGGCTTAGGGCTCGTTCGGGTTAAAGGTTGAGGGAGGGGCCCTCGTTTTAAACTACTTTTTTCAAAAGGAGTGGGAACAAGCAAGACTTATTTAATTTATTTAATGGGAACATGTAAGACTATTTTTCTTCCCTGGCAAAATTGGATTTGCTGCAATTGCAAATTTCAAAAAAGTATGGTGCCAAATCTTGACTTGAGACCTGATAGGACGTATTAAGCGCTTAGTTAAATTGATAGGAGTTGGTAATAAGAGCGAGTGGACTAACGGTGGTTTAATGGATGAATGAATGTTGAAAGTATTTTAAATTATGACTTTGTTTAAATACTAGGTATTAACAGAACATCTACTGCGTAAAATGGGCAGAGTTTACTTGTTTGAGAAGGGGTGGCTTATTATTTAAGACTACGACTTATTTAATCTGTTTGTTCCCAGGCAAAATTGGATGTGATGCAATTCCAAATTTCACCACATGATGGTGCCAAATTTTGACTTGAGCCCTGATAGGACATATTAAACACTGGATTACTACTTTGGATCTTTTCTTATATTACTTTGCAACAACATACTCGGTAAGAGATTAGGCAGTATAATCACATATGTTAACTAGAGAGTGCCCACACTCAATTTACTTATGGTTATGTGTTACATTAATTACTGTTAGGCATCATTTGAGCAGTCTGACCAAATCTTTGAATAGAAGAATTTGTGATTTAAGAAATTACTTGTGTTCAGAGTAATCAGATTTGTATATAATTCTAATGGTCGTCTTTTGAAAACTATTCTGAATTACAATTTTGGATTATTTCTTATATTACTTTGCAACAATATACTCGGTGACAGATTAGGCAGTATAATCTCACATATTAAATTGACAGTGCCCACACACAATTTACTTACAGTCATGTGTTAAATCAATTACTGTTAGACATGAAATAGGAGGTGTTTAACATAAATGGAGGAAGGAAGGGCTACTCACCATTGTAGCGCCTGGTCAATGATGCGAGCCTCCACCTGATGTGTATATTCATTCTTCTTACAGTGGAAAACATACAGCCAACAAACACCATGTAACCTAAAGGAATGAAATTAAACATTAACATTTACCCTCAAGACATTCAAAGATATAAGGCAACGCGACTACGTCGTGTTTGTATCCGCTGTCGCGCTAACGGCCATTTCGCGCCCACGGATTTGAATCTTGGCGGGAAGTTTCCCGTATTGACTTCATTTCGACGGCACATTACTGCGACGTAATACCCGCTTATCTAAAACGGCAAAGTTAAAAGTAGAGTTAAATAAAGTTTTATTTTTAATCAACGCAATAATTTACAACCGTTGACCAGGGAGAATCGTCGAAATTCGGCGTCTATGGCTGGCAGCAGACGCCGAATTCGACGACGGCCCCCCCACTCACTCGCTTTTTCGAGACTACAATAGTACTTATTTTTAAACACAATGAGTTGTATTTACCGTATACGCTCTAGACGGTCCAGTTGAGAGCAGAAAATAAAGATATTTCTGTTGCTAATCGTCGTGTTTGTATCCGCTATCTCGCTCGCGTCCATTCGCAGCCATCCGCGGCCACGGATTTGAATTTTGGCGGAAGCCACGCCTACTGGCTTCATTTCCGTGTAATACCCGCTTATCTAAAACGGCAAAGTTAAAAGTAGAGTTAAATAAAGTTTTTCTTTTTAAATCAACGCAATCATTTACAACCGTTGACCAGGAAGAATCGTCGAAATTCGGCGTTTGTGGCTGGCAGCAGACGCCGAGCTCGACGCCCGCCACACTCACTCGCTTTTCGGGGCTACAAAAGTACTTCTTTTTAAAAACAATGAGTTGTATTTACCGTATACGCTCTAGACGGTCCAGTTGCGAGCAGAAAATAAAGATATTTCTGTTGCTAATCGTCGTGTTTGTATCCGCTATCTCGCTCGCGTCCATTCGCAGCCATCCGCGGCCACGGATTTGAATTTTGGCGGAAGCCACGCCTACTGACGTCATTTCCGCGTAATACCCGCTTATCTAAAACGGCAAAGTTAAAAGTAGAATTAAATAAAGTTTTTCTTTTTAAATCAACGCAATCATTTATAACCGTTGACCAGGAAGAATCGTCGAAATTCGGCGTTTGTGGCTGGCAGCAGACGCCGAGCTCGACGCCCGCCACACTCACTCGCTTTTCGGGGCTACAAAAGTACTTCTTTTTAAAAACAATGAGTTGTATTTACCGTATACGCTCTAGACGGTCCAGTTGCGAGCAGAAAATAAAGATATTTCTGTTGCTAATCGTCGTGTTTGTATCCGCTATCTCGCTCGCGTCCATTCGCAGCCATCCGCGGCCACGGATTTGAATTTTGGCGGAAGCCACGCCTACTGACGTCATTTCCGCGTAATACCCGCTTATCTAAAACGGCGAAGTTAAAAGTAGAGTTAAATAAAGTTTTTCTTTTTAAATCAACGCAATCATTTATAACCGTTGACCAGGAAGAATCGTCGAAATTCGGCGTTTGTGGCTGGCAGCAGACGCCGAGCTCGACGCCCGCCACACTCACTCGCTTTTCGGGGCTACAAAAGTACTTCTTTTTAAAAACAATGAGTTGTATTTACCGTGTACGCTCTAGACGGTCCAGTTGCAAGCAGAAAATAAAAATATTTCTCTTGTTAGTCGTCGTTGAACCATCCGCTGTGTCTCGTTCGCTGCCATTGTTGAAAGCCGCGCCCACGGATTTGAATTTTGGCGGAAGTCCCGCCCACTAGAGTCATTTCCGTGTCACATGACTGCAACGTGGCAAACGTCATATCGCTGTTTTGTTTAGTAGACTTACAGTTGTTATGCGTTGACATAATGGCGCACAGTCCAAATAGATTTAAATAAATTAAATAAGTCTTCTGCCCACTCCCTTTTAAACAAGTTAACTCTGCCCACGGATTTGCATTTCGGCGGAAGTTCCGCCCACCGACCTCACGTCCGCGTCACGTGACTGCGATGTGAACAGACGTCATATAGCAACTGCTGTTGCATTAACTAAACTTACAATATGATGCGTTGATGTAATGGCGCACTAATTAACTGGCATGTCTCTCATACATGATGATGCGGGTTCTTTTCTGTAGTATAATAATGGTTTTGAAGCGATGATGATTGAACAAGCCCTTTCAAGTTGCCTTTCAAGATGACATGTGTGTCCCCCATAAATGTGACGTATATTTTTGCAAGTACAAAACCTACCTCGATAGCGATCTGCTAAAAGCTGCTGCCTCCGCATCTCAACTCCAGACAAGCACAAGACATTGGTTGGATGGATTTTTATCAATTTGGTTTTTTCTTTCTGCATTTCAACCATCACATAGAACACTTAAACTGGAAAGCATCAATCACCAACTTTATACACAATGGTAACTATTATTTATTGTTTGAATAAGTCATTTGTTACCAATTCTACTTTATAGATAGTTCATTATGTTACTGAAGTAAACACAGAAGAATAAAGTGGTCATTTAAGGTCTTCATTAATGGCATCATGCTCCTGCTCAGGAAGTATCAACTTTTCACATTGTCTTAGCTTGAAGGTTAAATGTTGAGCAATTTCATTGGGATCAGTGTAGAGCGAGGTAGGAACATTCTGAAAGGCAGAAAAGAAAATCTGTTTTACACTGTTTGGTGCATAGGCATGAGCAACAGTCAGGACCCAAAGGTGGAGTAGGCAGACTTTAACTGTTGTTGGCATCCACAGCATTGGGTGAATGCCGCCCACATCAACATACTGTAGGTCACAGGTCCTACTCGCACATATAACATATATAATAAATTAAATTATGTGGGGGGTTTTTTGAGGGTTGGTACTGCTTACTTATTTTTCCCTTCTATATCGATCCGTAGATTGTCTCGAAACATTAACGGAGCAGCCCATTTTGAAATGAAATACCCTCATGCGTATAGCGGCTATCATAGCATTAGCCTCCCGCAAACTCCCATGAGCCTCAGCTCGCAGACTCCCATGAGCCTCAGCAAAGTGTCATGGCGGCCCCCTGTAAACAATTTCGTTTCTCAAACTCTCTCCCATAAAAGTGATCGGAGCTGACTAAAGACTGATTTAACACATTGGTGCTGCTTATTTATGATTCCGTTGGATATTGATCCGTAAACGTACTCGACAACATTAACGCAACAGCCTATTTTGAAATGAAATAGCCTTGCGGGTACAACAGCTATTCAGTGACGGCCCCTGACCACGGTTGCCGTAACGCTGGGAAGCGATGCGACCTTGTAATTTACTAGTACTACGTACTAAAATGTACTGAAACATTTTGGCAGAGCGCTGTGTACAACCAGTATGGATCAACAAATTCCTCAATTGATCCATATATAAGGCGCTCTGCATTATAAGGCGCACTGTGTTTTTTTGAGTAAACTTTACGTTTTTAAGTGCGCCTAATAGTGCGGTACTTCAAGAGACTGGAGGGGAGAGATGTGGCCCACAGGCCACACCTTATCTGCTCAAGTCTGATGTGGAACGTGTTACATTACCACACAAAGCTTACCTTTAATTCTGATATATTACTTTCCCTTCATTTCATAAGAACAACATTACTGTACAAAGCTTACCTTTAATTCCGCTATGTTACTTTCCCTTGTGCAGAACTCTCGTAACATGTACTTCTGTCCAGCCTGGAAGCAAAAGAAACCTTCAATTGTCGATAAACCTTTCAATCATAATAATGGTAGAAAAGAAAAGGAAAAACAACAGAATAAGTCAGCTGGGATAGGCTTGCAATAGCGACTGAAAAAGAAGCGAGTATACGCCGTATACTTGGTCAGCCGTATTCCTTGTAAATGTACCTCATGGTACAGCCGCGTGTCATTTAGTCTTATCAGCACACCGTCCACTCGCAGGAAAAAACGCAGCAATGTGAAGAAACTGGTGGGCATCACCCTCTGCGTACACACAATGGTGGTGGCAATTTCAGAAAATAAAATGTCAAACACATCATTAATGCACCCAAAAGCCTGGCAGATATCGTGGTAGAAGAGCAAGTATCAAGACAGCACTAACAATTTTAACACTTATCGTTGAGACCCCGTGATCGTGCAGCTCATCCTCAAACAGTAGGACCTCATCAAAGAACACAATCTGTTCACGGGCCCTCAGCTTCTCCAAGTTGATTCTTTCTGTAGTCTCGGTCACCTTGAAATCAGTGTGAGAATCGCACACAAGTGGTCTGAACACAACATATAGACATCCTGTCAAAAAGTGATGGAGTGACTGACCGCAGCCCAACAACTCCACTTAAGCCGGTTGAACTCAAAGGCAATCATGATGTTTTCGTTCACTTGCCTCTTCCTGACCAAGATTTCATGGGTTAACAATGTACCTTGTGTAAGGATTACTTACCTGTGTGTACTTCCGTGTTCACAATGAGTCTTCTGCTTTGATCTTTGTAGGGTTAGGGTTATTTGGAGACATCACTTATTGAGAGGAGGTGCTTTGCTGTGTTCCGGAGACCCACCTCTAACTGCCTTTCTTCTCCTATTAGGGTGCCTCGGTAATCTGTGGTGAATGTCCAGTCATATGGTCTCACCACCTCTTGAGCGTGTTCAGAAGCAAGTCTGGAAGAAAACCAAAGCTATTTTACACGGTTGTTTCTTGGTTGCCTGTCGTGTTCTTGTTCAACGAGTTTTGCTTTAGGTTTCAACGGCAAGAAACACACTTTCAGAAGTAGTCAAACGCGCATGCTTGTTTCCTTCTCTCCCCCTCTCTACAAATATAGACAGACTGTAGCGATATTTTCTCATGACAGTACATTGTGTAGGTAGTGTGTTACTACCTGTGTCATTTTCTAGAGTGAACCAACCCATCTCAGGGCCAATATAGACAAACAACCATTCAGACATATACACTCACACCTATTTGGCAATTTGAAGTACAAGGTTGTCAATATCTTGCCTGCTCTCCTGCCATTGTCGAGCACAAGCCACTTGTACAGCGTCGTCAGAGTTGTTGATTCTCTTCAGGGCGTCAATGGCATTGAATTCAATTCCAAAGCCACCGCTGTGTTGGATGCGCAGGATGTTGTCACCAAATAACATTTCTGGAAGGGCAGGCAAGTTCAACTCTTGTGCTAATCTGTAAAGAAAACCAGAAACATTGCCGTGAAGCAAGCGTCTTTATGACACAGGATACGGGTTAACACCCGGCCACTAAATGTGAAGAACTGCCAAATAGAAATACTGCAGAAACCAAGGGGGGTTGTAAGCCAAAATCTGCATCGTGTGTCTCGCTAAACACACTCAACAGCTCAAATAAAATTCGACATTTTAAAATCTAGCTTACAGAAATGATTTCAACAACAAGAGGGTTGCAAAATGATTCTGATGTCTTAGATTCAAATGTTTTATATTCTTACCTTCCGTTTCTTAGTGTTCATGTTTTAGAATGACTTACTGCGTTTTGCCTTGTTTTTCCAGAACATGATAAGAATATAGTTAAATTCATTCTTTGCTCAGGATAGAGACGCCGTCGATATTGAGCAGGATTGATTTGAATGCATAGAGTAAGTCAAGGGGTTTTCGTTATGAAGTCTACATTGGAGTTAAATGACACAGTAAATGAGAGTTGGGTCGAAAAAAGGATTACGTCTCACCTTTCAATGTCTTTGGACTTCATGATATGGTTTTTGGCAGTTGTAACTTTCCAAGGGCCAAAGGTGAAGTCATTTTTGCTGCTCTTAAAACCATGGGAAATCATGTTATATCGTTGGCCAGCATCCGCTGCAGAAAAGATGGGAAGCCCACATTAACCGGCTAGAAGCATAGTTTAAGGATTAGAGTTTATTTCTTTACACTTAGAATGATGAGAACAAAAAACAATCCATCGGAATCAGCGATCGACTCGAACGCTTTGAGGTGCTAACTGGGTAAATGCTAGTGGACAAAATCCGCTTCACCACCTTTATCAAATGCAGCATACGAGCTGGCACACTTTTGACGAGGCGGTACTTGTACATGCGCAACAACAACAAAAAAAGTCAGGTGAGGACTTGCCGGTCACAGCAAAATAACCTCTGCGTTGTAAATAATAGTCCCGTCGTATTAACAGTCCCGTCGTATTCTAAATGGTGGGTACGCCGCGATGGCGCCAATACTTAGCACATACTTAATTTTAAATGAAGTGCTGTTAACGGCTTCCTAATGCAGGCGTGTCTTCTCTTTGGTTAAAGAATGTGCTTCATCTTACTGCAGGCACTGGAGAAGGATCATGATAACGAAGATGCTACTGCTGCTGCGTCTCTTCCTCCTTATTCTTATTCGTCGTCGTCTTCTTCTTCTTCGCCGTCTTCTTCTTCTTCTTCGCCGTATTCTTCTTCTTCGCCGTATTCTTCTCTGTCGCCGTATTCTTCTCTGTCGCCGTATTCTTCGCTGTCGCTGTCTTCTTCGTCGTCTTTTTTTAAAGCTTTATTTGTATACGCAATGCAATAACAAAATAACGCAACAGAAACAAATACAACAGTTTGGAGTTAAATTTCCAGTTTTTTGACACCCCCTGTTCCTTGATTGGAGGTTTTAAAATCAAGGAAATGAGGCTATGATCAGTTAAAAGCAGTTTTGCACAACTTACCACAAGGTGTGACATTAGGTAACAAAAACAAAGTTACACAATGAGTAATCACAGCTGTAAATAAATGCACCCGCTTATCTATCAAGAACAAGATGTTTTTGGTCCTAATGCTGCTTGATGACCACCAGGTTCTTCAGCATGTCAAATGAGTTTCCGTCAGGCTCCACTGAAATAATACCCTGCGTCGTACTGTGGACTTGAAGAAAGCCATTGCTATCTAGACCAACCACCTCAGCTTCTGGTCCATTCTCACTCCAAAGATGTACCAGACTTCCACTGAAATTAAAAAAAAAAAAACAGGTGACTCCCTGTTTATATCTATCCCACCCTTCTGCCGTATTGAAGCGCAAGTGTTTGCGCACACGCACGCATGGTTTTGGAGAAGCGTCATATTGCTTTGGCCGCTGTGTGCATGTCTGATATTGCTCAATGTGGTCCAAGGAATGCTCAGGGAGTTGATATGAATGAAAAATAAAGGAACATTATGCTAGTAAACGCAATTTCTCATGCCAAAGTGTCAGCTGTGCTCACCTGTGAAGCCATCTTTTGTAGTAGACTGGCAAAATTGCTCCTGCACCATGGCGCTGAAAGCCCTCTATGAAGGCCTCTAGGCAGCTGACTGTCCGGGCAATAAGCTGTGCACAGTTAAGGCCTTGCAGCTTGCAGTTGTGCTCAATGTTGTATTGCTGGATTAGGTCATTGATGCACACTGTTGGATTACTGTTGCTCACATTGAAGCCACAACCTGGAGAGTACATACATAACAGGGCAAAAACGATAACGTTTTGGCGTATCAGGTTCAGGAGTTAAAGACAATAACGTCACATTTAAACCTGTATTGATAGAAATATGCACGCTTTATTTACACATGTGGCCTTTTCCAAATGTTTCACGTCGAAACTTGAAAGAAAAATGCACACTGCTACTGTAAAGAGATGAACGCAGCGGGTCGAGAGTTGCCTTGTAACTTCTTTATTCAAACTCTGACCTTATCTATATATAAGCGGCGAAGCGGACCTGAGCGATCGATCCTATTGGAAATTTGGAATGCTTTTAATCAGTCAAGAAATGTAGAAATTAAGGATGAAAAAGAAAACCTCAAATTTGTCCATCTTCTATACAGTGAGCTCTCATTTATTGTTGGACTTACGTTCCAGAACCACCTGCGATAAATGAGCCCGAAACGCAAAATATAAATGTATTTGTTTATACAACGGTATTGGGGCATAAAGCACGTTGTTCCTTCTTGGCCGCTAGGGACATGGGTGTACTAAAGATGTATCTGAAGTGTACCTGTCAAGAGATGCATCAGGGCATATATTTCAACGCCTTCTCCCGCCACTCCTTCTCGGTTCGTCTAGCTGGCCATGAATTAATTTCAATTCATTCATTTTGAATTAAAACCCGCAAAATAGTGATGCCGCAATTGGCGAAGTGCAAAGTGGCGAGGGATTACTGCGTCCGTCCGTCCGTCCGTCCGTCCGTCTTTTTTCTTTCCTGCAGCCATGTTTATTTGTAATACATACTTGAATTTGTGTGAGCATTGCGATGAGGTAATACACAGCTATTTTTAAACCTGTAAAAAGCTTTCAAATGGCACCACATCTTTTCACAAAAACATGATTGGAGTGAAGACCTAGAAGATACGTACTAAACATTGGAAGGCCACAAGAAGAGGGTTACCTATTAGTAGATGAAAAGTTGAACCCATGACAGTGGAAGTCACAAGAACACCTCCGAGCTTCAGCCGACGGCCGTAGTAGATGTCGTTGGGCCACTTCACCCGCAGGTCAATGTCCTGAGGAACATTGGAAAATATAATCGAAATATCACCATTTACCATGTGTTTTGAAATAATTAACATTTGAATGATGGTGAAAATCTCAGAGACTGTTGCTTTTACTTTAAGACCACTAGAGTACTAGTACATACTACAGTCCATACGTGTTGATAGAGCTGTGTTTTTTGATACCTCATATCCGGGAAGCGTGCGCACAGCTTCGATGACAGCGAGAGCAGCCAGGTGCTGCATAAAGGAGATCCTCTTGCCAAGCCTGGAATTCAGCTTTATCTGGACACATAGCGTGAACATGGCACAACCAAGAGGGCTGAGCCAGGTATTTCTTCCCCGTCCTGCAGCGGTGGACACATGAATATGGATGAATAGGTTTTTTTCTCCCCTCCCTTAATGTCATTGAGAAATGACTCCTCTTTCATTAACCTTTGAACTCATTCACTGTTATTGATGGCTACAGATGGCCAAGAAGATCCATTTCATCTGGACTGACAGTGAATGAATTCTAATAATGTAGGTTGTGTTTTTGAAAGAGAAAGAAAAAAAAAAAATCACAGTCACAGCTTGCATATACGCCGGCCAGCCGGCATGCAGTGTATGCAGACTTACTATGCAGGAGCACTGACTGACCTTTGCCCTGACTTTGTTGAGCAGCTATGACTATCAAGCCAACATCTTCAGGTAAATGCAGATTAAGTCTAGAGAGAGACAAATAAGAAGATGTTAAAAAGTACAACATTGAAAGACAGAAAGAAAGCAAATAGTTTGTGATGATCATTCACTGTATATTGTTGAGCAGGTCTTAAAGGTCAAAATGAGGTGAAAGGAACCTCAAATGAGCAAAAATTGCACTGTATCCTTACGTACAACTTGAAAAGATGTGAAAACAGATACAGCTCAACCTCCATTTTATGCGCTTCGGTTCTACGACATTTTCCAAGTGCCTTTATGATTTTTTTCTTCTTCATAGTTTATCAAAAATAATCAGTCCATTTTCCTCATACCTTATGAAAATAACCATATATGGTACAATGAATGCATCCACTGTGTTTGCTTTGAGTATGCTATAGCAAAGTGCTCAATAAATAGGACTATTTCTTATTGATATGACCTATCATGTCTTGTTGATGTGAGGTTGAGAAGTAGACAGAAGCAGATGAATTTGATACAGCCAGCCTCAGTATAGCAGCCACTCTACATGTCGTAAATCATAAACACAAAACGTGTGTTACCCTTCAACCAGATCCATGGTGGATGAAACAACCTCCGCATACAGCAAAGTATGCCCCAGCAGAACTGTTGTCAGGTTGTTACCATAGGTATCCAAACAGAAGTTGGCCCAGCTCTGTGACTCGGGCCCATCGGTGACGAGGGGAAGAGAGCAGTCGTGCGCAAAAGCAGCATCTTGTAGCGCAGGACTGGATACTATCCTCAGGGAGGCCTTTGACGTCACCACCAGACCGTCTTGGTTCAAGTGCGTGGATAAACACTGAACAAATTTAGCTTTGGCCTCCTGTGTGAAAGACAGAGGATAGAAGAAGAAAGCATTTGTACTTACACTTTCAACAAAGGCTAGATGGAAAAACGGTTTGCACCCACACTGGGATCCAGGCGCTATCACCGCACAATGTTAAATGGAAGAGGAAAATTGCTTGCATCGTCAAAACAAACACATGACTGTGGTCCAGAATGTGCAAACACAAACTTCTGTGTGTGTGTGTGTGGGGGGGGGGGGTGTTTCTAAAAGTCTTGAGAGCCTTACCTGAGAGGTGGCCAGAAGGTAAACTGGACTCGGTGCTGGGGGGTTTTGTGCTTGTTGGCAATCGAGGCCAAGAGAAGTCAGGATTTCTGTCACCAGTTGATAATGCAGCGCAGTGTTTACCTTGAACTCATCCAAAACTTCAGTTGCCGGCTTTTGGAAGTCGCCAATGTCTTCCAGTTGGATCTGCCAACGGGAAATACATAACAAGGGTTCCAAAAATTCACAGACTGAGGTCAAAACATCTGAAATGATATCACTTCAAATTTGACATTGTGGAGATTGTCTCCCCTAACCCTAAATAATATGATGATTTCCAAAAGATCTCACCTGGCACAAGACAGCTTCCCCTCCATACACTCGGCGAGTTAGCCTGATGATAACCATATCGTTGCGATGCGTGCCATCTTTGATCTCGCCCCAGAGCTCCAATGTCCCTGGTCGCAGAACATCTCTGACAAAGACCTTCCCGCTGGCCAACACGCTCAGCTCGAATCGTGTGCTGTCCTTTGGCGTGAAGCTCAGTCGGCGCAGTTGCCTAGGTTGTTGCGCTCTATTCTCCAGAGAGATGCCTGCAGGGCACAGGGAGGAAGCGAGCCCCAGGACGCTCCCACCGTTGCTCAGGTAGTTCAGAAATCTTGCGTGAAGCTGGGGGGTGAGCACTTCTTCCTCTGCGAGCACCAAGAGCCTGGAATTCTCCATCCAAGGTTCACTCAGGACTTGATGTGGCTGAAGAGAATATATAGTGTACTTTTCCATGTCGAGACACTCGGTTAAAAGCCGACGAACTGCTCGGAAGCGCTCTTTGCTACCGTTTGTGTAGACCAAAACATTCGGCGGCAGTTTGCGGTCGTATTCAAATTGGTGGCTTTTGCAAAAAGAACTTTTGGCATCTTTTTCACTGTCGGGAAAAGTGCCATCCTCACTATCCAGGCACAGCAAGTCATCTGGAGGCGTATTGGAAATGCTCTTTGCGGACGTGTATTTGACAGAGAGGATTGTGCTATTCTCCAGCTCAAGGCATTCGGGGCAGCTCGAGAGGTGGAGCGATTTCCTGTGGTTCTCCATGTGAAGATGATTTTGCTCAGAGACAGTACCTTGATCCTGACTGAAGCAAGTTGGTCCTGACCCTCTTTGATTTTCTTTGTTCTTCTTTGCGCAAGAGTAGGTAAGAAGTGGCTCACTTTGACAGAACTGGGGGTTTTGGAGGTAGGGTAACAAGCGGCAAGACAAAGGCTGACCATTGACACTCTGGTTGTTGTCGTCAAACGGAACTGACTTTGCATCCGCTGGACATTGGATCAATTCACCAAGAATGGATTCGTGGAAGCTGATCACTGAGTAGATCAAGAAAACATATACAGTCATTCATAAAAATACATTAAAAAGAGCACTTTCGTCCAAGATAACAATGGTTAACCAACAACAGAGATACGTACGGGCAATCTTTGATGGCACAAGTCCATTATCCAGTTGTAGGCGGTCCTCGAAAAAAGCTGCAGCCTGTCGACCGAAATTCTCAACACTGGCCTGAGCCACTGCGCCGAGTGGCCGGCCGGGGCGGCGAGCCAAAGGTCGGCAAAAGTCAGACCACTTGGGCAACTGTAAAAGTTGAAGATCCTGTCACAAAAGCAGATGAAAGAGGTGTTCAATCAACTTTTTCCAATTGACAGGTCAGTGCATGGTGGCTTGACTGAACAAATACACATTGGAGAATAGCGTTGCACTTTAAGACATGTGTCATTTCTGGACGAAAATAAACCGCTGCGGCTTATCTATGGCTTTTTCATGATGTTTACTTACTTTTGACACTTGGAGGAGTCATCTTAACAAGACAACGCGGGGGTACTGTATAAGCTCCTACTTTCCGAGTCAGTAATACATGCAATTTCGGTGATCGTTCCGACAAGAAGCTGGACATTCAAACGGCGAATACGCCAATGATGACGCACAACGCACGGTGCGATGCTCTCGAGTAGTTGCAAGGAGGAGGAGGAGGAGGAGGAGGAGGAGGAGATGAAAACGTATACCGTTTGTTCATAATGATACCTTGAATTCAGCAACAGCAAGTGACTCGTCTCCCAGCTGCAAAAGGACAGGCGAGCGCTGGCTTGAAGGGACCGAATTGGCTGGCAGGACAGATACAGAGGACGACGAAGAACAACGGCGGCGCCAAGTGCGGAAGAAGCGCAGGCTGCTTGTCAGCCTTGAGACGCTGTTGCCAATCAGCTCTGAACAACATTTGTGGAAACGCACCCACAAATACACGTAACACAAGGTTATTAACATCCTAAAACTGTCGCGGAAGGTGTCATTGCTGATTATTTGGTGTTTGATTTATCTGAGCCACGTAGAAAGGGCAAGCTACTAGTTGGTCTGAAGCAACAACTTGCGGGGCGCATGCGCAGCAGGTCGGCCATGATTGATGACGGACTACGGCAACAATACTAGGACTTAATAAGTGGGTTAGGGTTAGCCAGCGTAAAAATGCAGGTATTAAAATGAAAAGAGAAATGCAGTGCTGGGCTTCACCGGAGTCCTGTGGACAAATATCGTCGACCATTAACAGCATCTGGAACATCACTTCAAACCGCTTGGAAAAAAAATACAAACATTTTGAAGTAGCGAAATGATGATGTTTATTGTGATGATCAAAAATTGCAAAATACAAATGTTGGGAATGGAAGGTAGCTCCAAATCCAAGTAATACCTTGGTTAAAATAACATCTACAGTAAACCCTGCCTCTTGAGATCTTCATATGTTTTTTTATTGACTACATTTCCGCTAGAGTCCTCATACTCCTCCTGAAAAACACAAATGTCAGCCATTAAGAAATTTCTGCAACCTTGGTCAAGTACTGGAACGGCAAGATCATTCCTTTGTTTTTGTTATATGCTAATGACATCGGACCAAACGATCAGATGTGACCCACTGACATCCATCTATCTAAAATGTTTGCCCTTCTTACCTCTGTGTCAGGTTGCCAGCGCTCTAAGGCCTTTTGGGACTTCAGTTTTGCCCACACTGGTGTTGAGGGGAAAGAAAAAGAAAAAAAAAGTTGTTAAAACAAACCTACTGACTAACCCTTACCCTACAATCCCAAAAATTTGCAGCTGGGTTCAAGATCAATACTAAAAGACTGTGTTGGGCCGCCTTCAATTCACCGGTGCTGCACGAAGCAGGACAATACTAACTTTGCCCAAAAACATCATGAATTCAATATGTTTGAAGTCAATTCCAAATATGTCATATTCAAAAGTCACTTGGATTGATCATTGATATCTTTAGACACTTGTTATTTCCAAATTGGAAAGAAAATTCATTTGTGAAATAAAATAATGCCTAAAAGCCTAGAAACCAACTTAAGGAGAATGCAGCTCAACTACTTATTGCTCGTGGTGAGTGCGGTTGAGCAAAACCATGGAGCCAATTTCCAGGAGATGGCTGCGAGTACGACACGGAAGTCCGCATCAAAAGTAACCGTCGGCTCGGGCAATTGTTGCATTGTAGAGCCTGGGCTTGCTTTTCAACAAAGATGTTACTTACAAGAAACAGCATCCTCAATCTGGGTGACATTGGCAAAGTGGGCAGTGTTGGGGATTCCGAGACAACGCATGCCATGGGCATGCCTCCATTCCTATCCAAAACACAAATACATATCAAACTTATTCTTGCCTCAGGGTGCCATTACCACGGTGAAACCAAATAAATGATTCATCGTCTCATTGTATCTCCTATTACGCAAAAAAAAAAAAAAAAAAAAAGATCGATTACGATCAGGGCTGTGGACTCGGTGACTCGGTCGGACTCGGTCATTTTTGCCGGACTCTGACTCGGTCGGACTCGGTCATTTTTGCCGGACTCGGTGCTGATTTTGACCGAGTCCACCGAGTCCGACAATAAAAAAAAAATACGTTCAATTTTATTTTCATCATGCTGCTGAGAATGCGCGTAGGAATACTGTCCACAGCCCTGCTTACGATCAATGCGGCCACGTTGAGTTGCACTTAGGCTAATGTTTACATTATGTACCAATGTCAAGGATGATTATGTCACCCAGCTTATATCATTATTTTGATTTTGATCTAAATTAGCCTTGAATAAAGACTAAGCAGTCACATGAATTAACAGAAAAAATGGACAGCCGGACTCGGACACGGACTCGGTGGTCAAGAGGCCGGACTCGGGACTCGGAGCAAAAATCCGACCGAGTCCACAGCCCTGATTACGATTAACGTCAGGTGTCAAGATAGCAGTTTGTTCAACCATTATTCCGTAAAAATGGTTTAAAAAAAAAAAATTCCCCCCAAAAAAACCATGCCACAAACATTTGAGTGAGGGTCATGAACGTTGACAAACATAATTTGTTTTCATAGGCCAGATAAAATGATGAAGTGGGCTGGATCTGGCCCCTGGCCACCTTGACTTGAATTCTACATCTTAGTTCAAACGGTGTCGACTCGGCACCAGTATGGTTGAGCAGCAGCGACAGGTAACATGGGTCATGATGTTGCCAGCCAGCCAGCCAGAGGTCAACATTCCCTTGAAGTACAACAAAAAGTCAAAGTAGGAATCTTTGCTTGAGCAGAAATTACCGCAAAGTGTCTCTGAAAAGCTTTGGGTCCTCGGTAGGTGTAGTTTCCACAGATTTCACAGTTGTAGTTGATATTCAGTCCGTGGAGTTTATAGAGCCAGTATGGAATTGGCTGGAAGAAAAGTCAAAGCAAAGGCAATGCTTGTGTGCTGACCATGATTAGGAGCTGGATCAATTCAGCTGCTCTGCATGTCATTCCAAACTATTTTTGAAAAATTCAAATGACAATTTCAAATTTTACAAATACAAAAATCTAACTTGCACCCTTTTAATGAGCAAATTGGGTAGTGATGGGAAAACAAATCCTCAAATTTGAGTCATGGCCCAAATGTTTTTTTGTTTTTTTTCTCCCCACTTCTCTCGATGGCACTCTATCCAACATTGGTCTGAAAGCGCACACTGACTTGCCATTTCTTAAACCATCAGAGGAGTAACCTAAAAAATAAAAAATAAAAAAAAACTGGCTCTTAAAGCAAATTTTTAGGTTTTCTTTTCCCATCACTACGTAGAAAGATGGATGCTTATTAGACTGCATGAGCATTTTTATAGACGCCACTGCAAATTACTTTTCTAAAGCGTAAATACATCAAATATTCAAGCATCTGGCAGAAACAGGCCAATTATAAACCACTAAAGTTCCTTTTTTAACAGGCGTCAAAAACAATTTGCAATTTGTTTGGTCAAACCCATTTTGACATTCCCATTGTACAGTATAGGCGAGTAAGCTTTTCTACCTTGCCATCCCAACCCAGGGGCAGATTTTTAGGGTTGTAGATGATCTCGTTGTCTTCGTCTTCGCTTTCACTTTCGCTGATCTGCTCCTCTTCTTCTTCCTCACGTTCCTCTCCAGTTCTCGCTTGCTTCCTCTGCACATTCTCGTGAGTAAGCTGCCTCTGCTCCTACAAATTCAAATGAGCATGACAAACTTGTCGATGACTAATTCTCTTCAAAACATTTGCTAACGTGCTCATACTTACACCAAGGATTTCGACGTATTCGTAGAGTTGAGCCTCCAAAAAGGCAATTTCCTTGTTTCGTTCGGTGTCCCTGCAGGTAGAGTGAATGGAAATCAATTACGTAGACAGTAGTTAGAGCCACTTGCGGTGTGGTGTGTACAATCTACACACACAAGTGCTGTGACAAATCGCTATTGGCGCCTCCCTCATGTATGGCTTCCAAACACATACATACTTCTTAGGACCTTTCACTTTGGGATTTTTGGCAAACAGCGATGGATCCAGCAGGTCCAAAGATTTGCCTTTGGTGCTAAAGAGTCGCTGAGCTCTCTCTTCAAGAGTCCTGTCCAAAACACATGGGACCGCACACAAAATAAAGACACATTCAGCTGTTGCTCAACCATTTGAAATTGGGGTATAGTTGGCACCAATGTGTCGTTACGTGTTGAAGGCATTCTCACCCTCCACATTTCAGTCCCAATGCCAGAAGAGCAGACTTTAATCTGTCCAGACCCAAGGAAGCCAACTCCTGTGTGACAGGAATAACGTATGTGGCAGTGAAATGACACATCCAATGCATCGGTCGTTTACCTCCCAAGACGAAAAAGCCGAGAGATCCAGGTGAGCGCCGGCGTGCGTCAAAGCACTACTTGTCTCTTTCTGTGATCAAAAAAGCTCATTCAAATAACGAGTCACACTCAGGCAAGAAAGCTTCAAGCAAACCTACAGGCCACCCTGGAAATGTGCCCGTCTCCCACTTTTTCTCAAAGTCTGACAGCACTTTGTCATAGAGGTCATTTTGGTCGAGTAGAGGTTTGACCCGATCTGTGTAGTCCTGTAGATACTCCAGCAGCATCTCCAAATACCTGCAAGAAATACAAAAAGCGCGGTCCACGTGTTGCATGCACACTGATATCCGCCTTCGAGTCCTGACATTTCCTTTTGTATCATTACTTTTTGTATTCTGCATTCTTTCTGTCTTTGGAGATGTCAAAGAGCTGGTCAAACGATGACAGGTAAGTGATGTACTCGACTTTCTGTCGAAAGAAATCATACACACGTACTGGCGTGAGTTTGCTTCATCGAGTGAGATGAATTTTGCAAAATAAAAGAACCTCGGCTGCTTTCAGGTTGATGTACTTCAGGTAGCAATCGTGCAGGTCAAGGTAGCGGCCATATCCTTCTTCATCCGTGAATTCCACTAGGTCTGCAACAATGGATTTGCACGCACGTTAAGATCTCCAAACGCATGCGTTGGAAAAAAAGACTGGACAGCCGTGAGCTAACTCCCGTTCGACTTTTATAAAAGGTTAGGATGCAGTGCAGTGGAAAATACTGACACTTACTCTGAGCCTCATCACTCGGGTTGTCTCTGGCTTTCATCAGCTCTTCGAATTCTGCAGACATTGGAATGGAAATCTACAAGCATAGCAATCAAATCAATCATTTGGGGGGGAAAGCATTCCATTACATCAATCATCTACAATTATGCATCGCTTACTTCATTCGGGTGCTTCCTGTGAAACTCCTTTATCTGTTTAAGTCTGTCGTAGAACTCTGCAAATTCATTGGGCCCCGAGATGGCAGCGAGCTCATCCCTCCTCATTCTGTCAACATAGAGGGCGGGCATGAATGCTGAACACTTGAAGACAAATGTCATGACATTTTACCGTAAAATGACAACAACAACAAAGAAGTCATCATTTATAAATCTGGGAAAACAAATGTACCCATCTTTGTCTTCATAAGAGTCTCTGAGATTGGCACTCACTTCCATATAGCGCTACAAAAAAGAAAGGAGAGTCAGCGTACATGAAAGTGGAAAGAATATGGCAGCCTTGGCAACATTGGGACACTGGCACATTGGAATTGAAGTTGTTGTTGTTTTGATGAAAATGAAGTGCATCAGATTGAAAGCTATTTTGACAAATGAAATGGCAAATCCATCTTGGAAAGGAAGTACGTTGTGGCTGATGTATGGCTTCATTCATGACTAGGGACGGGACAAGACACAAATCACGGAAGGCAAGTGGTCTCATGAGCTCGAGTCCACGAGACCGCGACGGGATTGGAGCTCATTGCTCAAGATCAATTTGACGGTTTTCAACAAATGATCGCAAAGTAGTCAAGTTCAATCATTGCGTGCGCTAGCTCTCCCGCGGCCAGGGTGTAGATACAGAATTTGTCGGGGATGAGTATATTGCAACAACACCGGTCATGGCAAAATGGCCATTCCAAATCAAATGAAGAAGTTCAAAAACAACAACTTACGTCCAACATGGCTCTTGTCCTATGATCCGAATTGATCTGTTCCCGCAACTGTTGACACAGCAGCGTTCAAATAAACAATCATACTATTTATTTGAACAATGTCCCGAGTGCATACTGTAGCTATACAATCATGCTAACTGTAGCACAATGTGGGAACACCTCACCGTCGATTTCTTGTGCAACACTTCTTTTGTTTTAGCATCCATTAGCCTCTCCTTTTCTTCATGATAGCGACGTTGCTGCTCCAAAATTGTCTCCATGTCTCATACAATAGCGTAATACGCACTTAGCACAGGCAAATGGTTAACGATTTCACACAGGCAAGGTACTTCCATAAAACGCGGTATGGAACACTTTGGGCCGACCGTTCTCGTTCTTGACGGAGTTTAAAGGAGGTTCACAAAACATCCATCCGGTGCAATATCGCCATCTACTGGACTGGCGTTTTGTACAAAGAGCCCGGCCATTTCGAGGCGGAATCAGAACGTTACATTAAAAGAATACACTACAGTTTGAATTAGGACTAACGACCTAATATTGCCGATATGACTTATGCGCGCCGTATTTGTGTCGGCACTTTCCAGGTACCACTTGTGCATTTTGCTCGCGTGAATGCGTCTTGACCAAGTGCGTGATGCAAATTACGCGAGCGTTCGCCACCCAAGATGGCCCTAACCTTTTGCGCACGCGCGCCTTAGATCGCGCAGTCGTCACAGATCGCGTCTTGACACCGTCTTCAAATTGCATGCTGGGTAATTGTGCGTCCTCTTTCCGGCTGGCCCACCATCGCGTTAGCTAGGTATTGTGCTATTCCCTTAACTATAATCTATGTCCATCGCATGTTACACGTGTGCATCCTTTTACTAGGTGTTAGGCGTTGTGTGCACGTTAGAACTGTGAACAGGTGCTGCTGATTATTTGATGACGGAGACTTTGTTTTCCTGTCTTAAAAGTCACATTTGTTGATGCTAATGGCTTAGGCATATGAGTAAGCGGCGCTACAGTCATTCAAACATTCCTCCTTGTACGTTGCTCTGAGAATGTCAAAAACAGTTTTATTTGGTCATGTTACTTTTAATTGCTGCCCACGTACAGCATAACGCGGCGCGTTGGTTGGTTGGTCACAAGAGTGAGTGTCCGTCGAGACTAACCGGTTAGGGTTAGTTAATAGGCAGGAAGGTAGAATGACTGTCATTAGGAAAGTAAGACACATGATGTGATCAAGTCTTGATTTCAGTCCTTTTCTTGTTGTTGGCAGATAAAACAACATGGGGGCATATCGCTATATGCAGGAGTTGTGGCGCAAGAAGCAGTCAGATGTGATGCGCTTCTTGCTTCGTGTGCGCTGCTGGCAGTATCGGCAATTGTCGAACCTTCATCGTGCTCCGAGACCTACCAGACCTGATAAAGCCCGTAGGCTGGGCTACAAGGCCAAACAAGGTAAATATTTGGGACCTTGCCATCAAGTATAAACTGTGTCGTTTGGGAAGGGAATCGATTTGTGGTGGGGAGCCTGCAACTATTTCCGGTCGATTTGCTCAATCTGCGCTCTCAAAATGATTGATCGTTATTTGAATCTGAACACTGATTCGGTTAAAGACAGTGTGTCCATGGCAATTTGAACTGGCTTATGATTTCCACTATGAAACACTTTGCATTTTGTTTGAACAAACAGGTTACGTCATTTACCGTATCCGTGTGCGCCGTGGTGGTCGTAAACGCCCCGTGCCCAAAGGTGCCACTTATGGAAAGCCAGTGCACCACGGTGTTAACCAGATCAAGTTTGCCCGCAGTTTACAGTCCACTGCCGAGGTACGTATACATATGTAGAGCTACGTATATACGCGAATACATTTTGCGTTGAACTATGACGAGCGCTGAGGCGGTCGGTCCTGCTGAGTCTAATAAATTGTTGACTTTTTGTTGTTGCAGGGCCGCGCCGGCCGTCATTGCGGCGCCCTGAGAGTGCTGAACTCTTACTGGGTGGGTGAGGACTCCACCTACAAGTTCTTTGAGGTGATTTTGATAGACCCCTTCCATAAGACGATCAGGCGCAACCCAGAAACCCAATGGATCACAAAGGCTGTGCACAAGCATAGAGAGATGCGCGGCCTAACCTCTGCAGGAAAGAAGAGCCGTGGGCTGGGCAAGGGTCATAAATTCCACCAGACCATTGGAGGTTCCCGCCGGGCAGCCTGGAAGAGGCGCAACACCTTGCAGCTGCACCGTTACCGTTAGAGAGCTCGTGTTTCGGAATCTCTTAAACAAATAAAGAACCTTCATTTGCCAGCCTGCTCCCTTGTGCTACTTCCACAGATGTGAGGGCAGCCATCTCTTTTTTTCACTGGGTTTGGGTTAGAAGCAAAATTGTAGCACATCTAACTTGACTTCTGCTTGGTCTGCACTGATCAACTTTTTTTTCTTTCACATTTTGATTGGCAATTTTTTGAAACCAAGGACAAAATACACTGCAGGGGATTAGCCACTTGTGATAAGAGTAGACAGTAGGACATATCTTTTCACAATTTAGGTTTTGATACATTTTAGATGTACATCTCAAATTTGATCTGGGCAACATTGAAAGGGGACACTAGAGTGGGCTGAACATTAGCGCTCATAAAAGGCCTGTGTCGGCATTAAAAATTCTGATGTGATTTACGACAAACCGGGCCACTTACTTTGAAGCTTGCTTCCCGTTTTTCCATCTCAGCTAGTCTACATCGCCGGAGACAGGAAAGTCGTGCGTATCGTTTTCATTCTCACGCGACACGGCCAGCCCTGGGAACCGACCACACGATGATCCCGCTCAGCCACCAATGCACAGATTTCCAGCTTCAATCAGTGGAGCTGATAATCACTACTCTCCCCTGCCTGCACTGATTGGTTGGCTGAGTGGAGGACTCGGGCCACCAATCGCGGAGAAGCAGGAAGGGCCCTGCCGTTGATGGACCGGCAAAATAGGGAGGGTATTGCGCATTTCTGAGAAACATTGAAACAAAAACAAGGAGGCCGTTCATGACGGTTGTTTGTTTTAATGCTAGAAAAAATATTTGAATTTTAAATCAATCCATTATACCAATAAACACACTTCCTATACAACAATGGTACCAATAAACACACTCCGTATACGACAATGGCAAAAAGAGTAGTCATTTTTGCGTTAAGTGGTATGGTTGCTTCTGCTGAAAGTAACTAATAATGTAGCTTGTAATGTAACTTAGTTACTTTTAAAAAGAACTTACCAGTGAAGTAGCTCCGTTACCTTTTCAAGGTCACTGGCAACACTGTTAATGAACAGATGTTTTTAAAACAATCCTACTGTATCATCAACTAGACAAAGAGGACCTATGCTAAGAGCAGGGCTGGTGAAAGGTAAAGTCCCCAGCAGCAACACAAAGTAAACAATACAAAGTAAAAAAAAAACAAGAATGCTGTGACACCCAATCACCAAACTACTCACTACAGTTACAAAACAAAGTGATACTCAGTAGTGCATAATGTGAAAGTCCCATCTATTATACGCCATTCAAGTGCTCACACATACAATGTTTGCAATCGGAATCCTCCAATCAGTCCTCAAATACCTCCAGGAACAGAGGAGGGAATAACTCAGTGGGACACTCCACTTTCATGAGAAGGAATCGGCTGGCGTGGCAGGCACCAATCGTTCGCAGGTCTGTCACCTTCATCAGCAGCTTTGGCCACAAATGAGCGACTTTATGTTTGCGATAGTTGATGTAATGTTCCAAAGCCAGCAGGAATTCCTCTTGGCAGCGTTCAATCCGCTTCACGCTACTCAAGCCTGGACGATCTGAGGAGAGGAAGCAGCCTTTCAGCGCTTTGACTCTACAATACAGGCAACGGTGGAAAAGATACGTACGAACGTCGCATTTATTTTGGTTTGGAAACAATTATGGTCCAATTTTATAACGGGAACCTGCTTTGCACTTGAACGAAAGTGCACTGCAAGCAAACTCGAAATGCAAAAGGACTCATTTTTGGGGCTGACGTTTTCCGACATAAGGCTTACCAGATGAAAGCAGGATAACCGCTTGTAAAAGAGCCACCTCAGAGTCATCCAAGTTAAAGGAGGACAGCGAGACACCAAGGTCGAAAATGGCATCCGACACCACACCCAAGCCTCCGTTCTTAAGTTGTCCTCGTGTGACTGCCATCTCTCCGTTAATTGTCAGCGTCTCGCTCTCTGGATCGTAGCGAACGGCGGCGCGCAACGACATGACTTCCATACAGCAGCCTTTCAGCAGGATGATCTGATCTTCACACGGCAGCTGTCACAAGAAGAATAAAAGCAACTATTTCCAGAATATTTGTTTTGAAAAAAGTGCACAGGACCTCAAACTAATACTTTCTTTTTGCTTGAATTAAAACCAATTACATTTGGTTAGACAATTCAGCAGAGGAACGCAAATGTCGAGTGAGTTTCTAAAAAAATGGAATCTCGGAGGAGTGGAGAGCGAGAGTGCTGCTTCCTCCTATTTTTGAAGAATAAGGGTGATGTGCAGAACTGCCGTAACTTAACCGTAGCTTATGGTGAAGCGTGGTAGAAGCTAGGCTTGGGAAAAAAGACCCAATAAATAAATCAACATCTGCAAGCAGCAACGTGGATGGATTCAGGCCGGTTGGGAAATGGAAAATCGGTTGGTGAGTACATGCAAAATTCCTCATATACGTAGCGGCTACCACTGTCGTCGTCCCCAGTCTATCTGGGCGCACCCAGACAATAAAGCACTGGCATTATTGACACTTACGTACTTCAAATGTGATGGATTGGGTGGCTGCACGTACCTCACCAAACATAGGGAGCTTTTTGGCAAAGTCCACCACTCGTGTTATGGCAGGGCTGATAATTTTTGTCAATTGCCTGAATGCCTCTAAATCCACTGCAGGGCTATTTACGCTGGATGAATGACCAATGTTTGCAGGCTGAAATGAAAAGACAACAAGGACATGTCGTACTCTCAAACAGTCAGTCAGAGAAATCGACTGCAGTGATTTCATCAATCAGAGGTGGGCAAAGTCAAATCAAGGTGGTACAATGGATAATCCCAGTCTATATGGTCAGGTGAGAGGCTGGATCTTTGGCATGTCATACCAGTTACGTATGTAGCTGCTCTCACCAGCAACCAATGTTCAACTGCAGTTTTCCGGTTCGCTTCAAAACCGTTACACCCCGATACGCACGCAGACCAACGTAAAACAGACCCGCGTGACGGATGAAATGAAACAAAAAGAAAAACAAGACGGGACACGTGTCATTGCAGTCTCGGTTTGCTCATTTTTCTTCATTTGGCTGCATGTCAGGTGAGCGGCACCTGACGCGGTACGGGTAAGTCCGTTTTTGACGGCCTTTGGCTGAATGGGAAGATCTGCTGAAATACATACTGAACACGATGCCCACCACTGGCTTTAATAAAGGTCTTACATTGCAGAATAAACCTCAACCTAATTCCATTGTGGTTCAAGTTTGCCCATTTGAGTGGCCAATCACAGTCTTTCATGATAGTCGCCCCCCAGCGCTAGTGTACAGAACGCGTCATTCTACCTACCATTGAGCAATTCTTATGACTAACGATGAATTTGGTACTCTTGGTCAAATCAGTAGCAGTTGCTGTAACAGGGAAGCATAAGAACTACAGCGCAGCACGTTCTTTCTTGATGCCAACCGTAGGGAGAGGAATGTTCACAATTCATTTGAAACTCGCATACTTGACGACGGAATCGTTGCTGCTTTCGGCCACCTGCGTTGGCAGTGTACCGTCGTGAGTTTGACCTGATTTACTCAGTTTCAGCAACCACGGCTGTTGCGGGAACATGAAACAACAAAGGACGACAAACGTTTTGGGTGGAAAGTTGTGCCGGAAATGGATACATACAGAGTGTTGCGTCATACCTTGGTTTCCTTGGTCGCCAACGCATTCTGGTCAGAGGTATCGAATAAATTGCGTGTGATTTCATTAAGAAGCATGCTTTCTTCCACCTGTCGGATAAGCAACATCGGGTGTGACGTTGAAATGAAGGACAAACAAACAGAAAACCAAACAAACAGACAAACAAACAGGTCATCCAAAAACCAGACCGACTTAACATCAACTGCCGATTGAAGGTGAAGACAGGCAAAATAAAAAAGTTTACTTTAATGGGCCGACGCTCGCTGTGGCGTGGTGAGGTGAGGTGAGATGACAAAGCGCTGCGCAGTGTAAATGACACATGATGCCTGGCACAGGAGGATGATAGCTATCTCTTACCAAGAGTTTGCGCTTCTGCTTCCAGTAATTTCCTTGTGCGTTTGTGGCCATATGGGCCTCAGTAATCATGCGAATGAGGTCCCACTCCTTCTGCGTGGGCTCACGTTGATCCAACAGGGTTTTTTGGAGTTCCTCCTTGCGGCGACGCTCCCGGTTCATCTCGATCAACTTGCGCTTGGCCAGCCGCTTGCTTTCATCCAACACCACTTGAAGAACAAGGACAACCAACACCTCAGTGCATTTAAATGTTGGTAAGATGATGTCATTTGTCACCTTACGGTCAGTCGCCATTCCTACGGCAATGCATTTGTTGAAGCGACACTCCTGGCACTGGTTCCTGGTCACCTTGTCTATGGCACATTTTTCCTGGTACTTGCAAGTATAGCTTTGCTTCAGGTCTTTCTGAATTGTCCGCCTGAAAAAGCCCTAGACAGCACAAGGTACGTACGGAGGTAGGTACGTAGGGACTGAGTGAGTCTTCCATTTGCTCATCCAATCAATCCGTTGTTTACCTTACAGCCTTCACAGGTAATGCAGCGATAATGATAGCCCGTGGCTTTGTCCCCACACACTACGCATAGCTCGTCGTGGTCCATGTAACTTGGGATGTACCCTGGGGAGGGGGGCGGGGAGAAGAAGGAAAGCAGTGTTAGCCTTGACTTGACATAGTCCGGCCAAAATGTCCTCACCTCATCCCACTGGAGGCTAATTTGACTTTGGCTTCCTTTGGTTTCGAGCAAATTCCCTCAAATGCGTCTTTTATCTTTCGTTTGACAGTCAACGTAAACTGGGAGTTGCAAGCTACTCGAACTTTGAGCCTCTTTCCAGACGCCTGCAAATTGTCAAGTGAATTGGCTTTGGTTCTTGGCCACCATGAAGTGCTTGTATCTGACCTTGGCAGGAAAATGGGGGATTTTTCACGAGCGTTTTAAATTCAGTTGCTGCTTTGAATGAGTTTTGAGAGCAACTTTTTCAATTCAATGCTCCCTTTGCAATTATTATCTCGCACCCAACCTTCTGCTGTCTCCACATCCAATCAATAATAATCCAATCAATAAGGAATCCTACTGCATGACGCCAGGACTTGGATTTATGCTGAGACTTAAATCCCAGACATCATTGATCAAAGAGTCAGCCCTAATTAATAAATATCCTACCTTTCTTGATGGGGGAGCCTTGCACCCATTGCACATGCGAGAGGTCCGATTTCATCTCGGAAGAATGCTCGGGGTGATGATAAAAATGATTGAGCGGGATCTCCGTGCTGCAAAAGTCACTCTTCAAAGCGGACGGGACACAAGCGTGCAAATAATGATCGCGCTGGCTCGACGGCCAAACGTGCTCCAGGCACGGCGGATGATGGTGAAGAGGTTGGGCTTCGCAGTGTCCGTAGCCCGGACCGTCGCCGGCATACACGCAGTGTTCTCCGCCGCCCTGAATTGTGTAGTCGCCAACCATAGAGTGATACATCTCGGAAATTTCGGCGATGCAGTGATTCATCCTAGAAAGAGCAAAACACGGATCAAGTATGTCAGCGATGAATTGGAGGGCAAAAAACCAACAACAATGACATTAACAAGAACATTCAAAAGAACGTAACATTAATCATAGAGGAGGATAGGATCAGGTTGGAAATCTGCATCAAGCCTCAAAAACCAAGCCAAAAAAAACGGCGTGGGATAGGATCAGGTTCGAAATCTGCATCAAGCCTCAAAAACCAAGCCCAAAAAAAATGGCGTGGAAAATTCCAACCTACCAGAGCAAAGGTGTGAAGGTTTGTATCCTCAAACGTCCAGCAACGTCACAGGCCACAGCAAGTAACTGCTCATACGCTTGCCACTGCCGCCGCCACCACCACCACCACCACACGGCTGAATTGAGACGTAGAGCTTTATGACGACGTACAGCCCTAATCTCACACTCCACAAATCCTTGATGTGCCACAGACCATGTCACAGATTAAGACCTTTGGCAGTGCTCCCTCCGATGCTAAATAGCCACTTGGAAATATTAGAATGCAATATGAAACAAAGCAGAAAACTAAGCCGACCTCATCATCGAAGACAGGAGACATGACATTTACGCCGATAACGTCCCTTTCGATGGCATCGGTGTTGGGCTGATTGATAGCGCCTTTGTCGTAATTTGGTCAAATGAGTTTGGTTTTCCAGATAGCGCGACTACGCGCGCATGTGTGTGTGCGCGCGCGCGTGCGTGTGTCTGTCTGTGTGTGTGTGTGTGTGTGTGTTAATTTGACAACCGATTGAGCGCATTTAGAAAACGGATCGCTCTCTTTGTCGATGCTGTTAATGGCTGAACAAACGTGCTGTGATTTTGGGGGGGGTACAAGAATTCATCCGATATACGTATATCTTTGGCTCCAAACATTGAGCATTTACACTCGTGCTGTAGTGATCCACTCACCTCACTTTGGCGATGTGAGGGTGACTGCTTGTTGAGTTTTATGTGTGCCTTGGCAATCAATCCAGTGTGTCGCTCACCTTTCACCCCAACTTGGTCAAAATACACTCCGGCACTCTGTGACCCTGAGATAAGTGGTGGATGTGTGGGAGAGGATGGGAGGGAGGGATGGCAATAAGAAAGTCCCTCAAGGGAAAATGAAATCAATTTGGAATCCATTAACAAATCATAAACAAGTATATTATGGTTATGAATCCTTCCCTTTTGTCTGAATTGCTCGTCAGCGCAAGCCGTTTTTGGGGCGGTCTCTTGACAAGCAAATGAGACACTTCACACCCCGCATGGTGTGCGCCTCTTTTTCCGCTTCTTAATTGATTCAAACATGTTAACAGCAGAAGACGTGTCCATCCATCCATCCATCCATCCATCCATCCATCCATACATACATACATACATACATACATACATAACACGTAACAAAACAAATTCCCTCAATATTTATGAACCCGTCTTAAAATCAAGCGCTGCAGTCAAGCTCCGAAGTAAGCTAATGCTAGCGTTAGCGAGAAGCTGACGAATGCATTTCACACATGATTGTGTTCCCTAAGAATAAACCCGCACCTTCGATGCAATTCATCGGATACAACCACTGAAAATACATACACAAGTGAAAACAGAGCGCACAGTGCTAAAATCAGCAGAAAGACCCATGCTAATGCGATGCAAACGAGGGCCTCATAGACACACAATAATATGAAAGTGAAATACAGTTGATTATTTTGGTGTCATCTCAAGCTTACCGCTTCACAGTGTCCGTCCGTCGTTTCCATTGAAGCTGAACTCGTTTCATTAAACGACGTCTTTCGGCGAATCTTTTCGGAAACACTCGTGCTTGAAGTGCCTGCTTGGCACAAACGAACAAGACCTGGAAAATTAAATTGACCAGGCTCTCCTACGACCTTCTGATGCTGAGGGACGGTGTCATGAGTTGTGTGCATTAATGCATCCACCAACGTAACATTTCTCCACTTCGGCATCATCCTGGGGTTGTGTCAAGTTGGAGTAATAGAGATGGCGGATTTGCCAAAATGTTTGGAAACACCTGTTTGCGAGCGCCGTCGCAAAGACTGTGACGTCATAGGTAACATAGGTAATAGATAAACATAGGTCATAATAAATGGATACAAGTGATGCAACGGCGTCAAAAATGTCCCCCAAATAGATTATAAAAACCTCTCACATTAAACTATTCTACCATCCTGGAGACTCCAAGCGTACAATAAAATGTATTTAAAAGGTAAAAAAGAAAGTGCATTTTCCGAGATAAATCTTGTGCGATTCCATTTTTGCTTTTAAGGTTCGGTTGTTTCACCAAAACCTATGACAATTTGGAGGTCTATGTAACAGCCTATGAGAAAGTCACATGGCAAACCTACTCGGAAGTCTACCGTTTTGAATAGTTTTTCAAATCCAGCATCGTCCTCACTACAATAGCCGCTGTAACCTGGGCCACGTGACCATATCTTGTCAAAATGTCACACAAGAGTCGAGGGCTGAAGACATCCACAAACTTATTTTTCATCATAGTGCTAATACTATAACTTGTATAATTTCTGGTTTTGTAAAATTAAAGAGGGTTTCCTCAGTTCTTTAGTCATGTGATATATTAGTATTATCAAACAAGGCAACTCTTGCATTGAGATTTTGTATTTCCCCTATTAAATATCTAGTTTTGGGAGGCCGTCATTTACCATCGAGTGGTTATGACAGTACCCAACATCTGAATTTGGCTCATCCGGATTTGTTTACTACTCGTTTGTGAAAATACTCTTGTTGAAAGGGTGAAACGTTTAACTGCGCATTTTTCATTTTCAAAGAAATCGGTGCCTGTAATAACTGGAAGACAAATGTAACAATGAAAAAAAAAATCTGTTTTTTGTTGTTGCGCCAGGATAATGATGGATCATTAACAATGCTTTCTTTCATTGGCAATATCTTTTCAAATTTATTTTAGCGGCCCAAAAAAAATCTGTCTAATATGTGTGAGTGGTTGGCAAGTAGTTGTAATTAATTAGCAACAGCTGGTATGAGGCAGGCCATTTGAGGCAAATCTGAGTGCAAAGAAGGCTTGATACCAGTTTAACTTTTCAATGAGGTGATGTCCTTGACGTGCACTAATCTTGTTTGGAGTTTAAATAGCTGCCGTGTATGCTCAAGTGTTTATCAGACAGAGGAGCACCTATCAATAATTCAAACAATCTGTTGTCTGGGTGGATAGTATTAATGGGAAAACTATACACGCACACTAGCACACACACACACACACAAAACAAAAAAAGTATGTTTAAAATGTTCACAGAACAAATCCACAAGTTTTGTTTTTTTTAACACGAAGTCTAGGCACAGTAAAACGACGGCAATGTCTCTCGTTAAGCACACCATGTCTTTTTAAAAACAAAATTGAGAGGATTTTTGCAGACCAGTAGTGATGTTACTGACTATGACATAGGTTTTGATATATGTATGCAAAATTTTCTCAAGCAACCTATCTTTTTTTTTTTTTTTTTGAAGCTACGATGCTGGTTTCAAATCAAAATATGCACAGTAAACTTTTACTTGCTTATTAAACTGTTCAGTTGTAATAACACCTTTCATTTCTGTCATACTACAAAGGTTTTTAGTAAAGATGAAAGTGTATTTCAATTAAATCAGGGCACTTACAAATAAATAATATTTATAATACTCACCCAGGTGATTGTTACGCCTTCTGTGGGGTGACTCTCTATCTAATTGAACATTTTTGGAAAAGAGGAAGATGATCATTTCCCTTCCTAAAGCAATGTTGATTATTCCTTAGAAATGTCTCCAGCTTGTGAGCTACTGAAATGGAGGGGGTATTACACCCCTTTGATTCGTTTTGCTTCAAATGAGAGGAAAAAAAACCCTGGTGTTTGAATTTGGAGCTATATTAAATAAAATGGGAATACCTGTCACCGATTAGTGATCACAACTGACTCAAACACACAAAACGCACCAAGTTCTGTATAACAAAAATTTATTCTGTCTTTCTACTCAGCATAAACAAAACAAATCACAAAAGATTGTATACTACTACTACTCCAGAAAAATGCAGACATTAAAAAGAGAAGCTCGGGAAGGAAAATGTTTATGGGAGTGTGACTGTGCCTTGTGTGTGTGTGTGTGTGTGTGTGATAGAATACACAGGCGTGTTGCTGATTCGCGAACGCTAAGCTCTGTGTACTCTAACACAAAGGATGTGGCAACTATATAGCACTGAGATGATTGCAAAGTGGACTTACTTTTGAAGTGGCAGTGCGGCAGGCACACGGGAGAAAGGTGAAGGCCAACCTCACAAGGACAAGAAAATCGTGGGAAAATTCTAGGTCGTTTGACTAGAAATAAATACAAAAAACTGGCTCCCTCCCTCCCTCCCTCACTCCCTCCCTCCCTCCCTCCCTCCCTCCGGGTGTTCTCTGCTCAGGCGTGATGATGTGGCCTTGCATACACACGAGTTGCCTCGGCGCTTAAAGGTTTCAGGAGATAGAGGACAAGGTTTTGCCTGCTTTAAGTAGACAAGCGTATACGCTTGAAGTTGACCGCTCCTGCCTCCCGTGTCAGGCGTTGTCTGCCCAGGCTTTTTTCTTTTTTTTCCTTTGAAGAAGGAACATTTCCCCCGTTGTAATTTGACAATGAATTGAATTCCTCAGAGCTTTGCATGAATTCCTATCTGCTTTGGAGGATGTTGAGCCAAAGCAGACGGTGGAAAATCTCTGCCACCGATGCCAGAGGGGCAGGGATGTATGTGGCTGTGAGCATTGGAAGGAGCCCCTTCGAGTTGTTACACTCGTGTGAAATTGGTTGGCTTGGCCAAAGCGCGAGGAGCAAAAGGGTCAACAATTTACACGCCCTATTCTCATCTTGACCGACACGAGAGTAACGCATGGCCGAGGCATTGACAATGGCGGTGAACGGGACGAACAATGGCCGACTGGCGACGCCGTGTCCTGGAAATGACATCAACTCGAAAGATTACCGGAGATTACTTCACATAAGCGTTTTTGTTGTTAAGCGCTTTGCGATGGGCGGGGTCATGTTCGGGAAAAAAAGAAATAAAGTACGTCGTTTTAGCCGTCAAATTGACTTCACACTTGGTCTCACTTCAAGGTTTACAAGATTAGTTCTCCCATTTAAGGTCACGTGAATTCCAACTGGTTGAAACATGTTTTATTCGCCAATATGATTTGTTGGCGTTTCGATGTTAATTATGTTCATCTTTTGGTTACAGACAAAAGAATTTTCAGCTACTTCTTCACACGGCAGAAGTCGTATATTTGACACACGCTTAAGTGAAACACTTGTTTTGAGTGACTAAATAGTGCTCCATATACAGTGTCATTGTTGTCTTGAATCATCCAAAACTAGCAAAGGTGACACATATTTCATGGTTTACTCTTACTTCTTTAAAAAGTGACATTATCCTTTCACAATTAAAAGCTTTTCTAAACGTCTAAAACCTGCCTCAGACAAATACAGAATGTTTCAATCAACATAAAAAAGAAATCCGTCAACATTTTCAAACTACACATTAAAAAAATAAAACAATACCGTTAACAAAATAACATTTTAAGAGGAGATGTACAAATTCCGTGGGGAGTAAAAGAATTCCATAGGAGGGGAGCGAGCCAACTTTGTCAAAAGAGGATTTAGTCAAACATGTCATGATCATTGTCGGATTCGGCAAAGTACTTGACCTCCTTCTTTGCGCGGCCGGCCCGGCACGGAGCGTTGGCGGCACCCTGACCGTTGCTGTCGTTCTTGTCGTTGGACGGAGGATCGTGACACTTTGTTTCCAATCACAGAAAAGACATCGGCATTAGAAACAGGCATTCTTCTTTTTGTTGTTGTTGCTGCGAAAACCACAATTGGACAAATAGCGCAGCTCATCGGCAAGCATGCAGAAGCCTGATAACCATCCTGATCTATCAAATCCTGTCCTGTGCGTCTAAAAGCGGCTGGATAAATGCAGTGAATGGAGCGCTTGGCCTTTCGACTCGGCTCCCTCGTTACCACGACGGATCGCTACGGCGTTCCCGTCACGGCAGACGCTGCGAGAAAACACGGCGAAATAGCGAGGTAAAACTGCAATAGTTGAGGTTCCGCTCACAACTGAAAATCTGCACGAGTAATTCATCAAAAAAACAAACAAATGAATACGTAAATCATGAAATTAGAACACTATTACTGTGAAAGAAAACAGGCAACCTGAAAACGATACCCATTTCCCATACCCATTGAGGAACTGGTAGAGAGCTCGAATGTCATCATCGACGATACATACCACTTTTTTCTTCACTGGACTATACTCGTCATCCCCAGAGTCAGATGGCATTCTCTTTGTTACTCGACCTTTACCTGCGTAGAATTGAACAAATCCATTCAGCAAAAATGCTGCCATAATTGTGATCTCGGGTTTCCAATGTATTTGTGAGGACTTTAAATGAAATAGTTTACAGCCTTTCTTTTATCTCTCTGTCCCCAAAGTACTTCTCATCCCAAATATTTCCTTCATTACAGCATATACTACGTAGACAGCGGTCTTGTCGGAACTGAAATGAGCTGAGGAGGACGACTTTACCTGTACCTTTAGGAGATACTTTCTTGGACCCGGTGTCAGAGTCAGAATCCCCGAGTGATTTATCAGCTTTCTTTGTTTTTTGTGTGGGTGTCTTCCTCGCTTTAGGAACTGCGCCAGATGATGTCTTGGACCCTTGACGAAGAGAAAAGCCTGGTCAAACTTGCTAGGATTGGAATTGGCTGGCAGAAGGCCAAAACTCAAAATAAGGTGCAGGAGGAAACATCAAATGACAGTCAATGCAAGCAACTCAAATTTGATGGAATGGACTTTAAGGGACTGGATTACGCAGGCCACTTGATAGTTAAGCTCAGATGCAATATTTTCGCACACACACTTTACCTTTTTTTGCTAGTGATTGTCTGTCAAACGCAGAACTGCTTGAAATGGTGGAAAAACTGTTGTTGTCGACGTCAGCCTCGTCAGCATCGTCAGCATCGTCAGCATCGTCAGCAGCAGCAGCAGCAGCAGCAGCAGCAGCAGCAGCAGCCGCATCAGCAGTAGCAGCAGCAGCAGCTTTGGACCCCTCTAAAAGCATAGAAAGCACTTCAAGAGATGGAGGAACAGTCGCTATGTTGACCCCCATGATACGGACAACAAAGTTTGCACTCACCGCTGTCGTTGCCCTCGTCTGAGAAGACAGACTTAGAAGAGAATATAGTGCCTGTCTCTTTGTTTTTAGCCACTGGCCTGGACCTAGACAAGAGGGATTATTAAAAGGTACATAGTCAAAACTATTGTAATAAGGAAAAAGGGAAAATAGGGCAGCAGTCAATACTTCCAATGCCTAGTCTTACACGGTCTTCTGATCTTTGTCGTAATCGTCGTCGTCGTCGTCGTCATCGTCGCGGCCACTGTCACAGTCCCGGCTTTCCGATGCATTGGGCATAGAAGTGGCCACAATGTCGTCATCGTCGTCGTCTTCTTCATTCTCAGCCTCATCTTCTTCCTCTGAGAAGTCAAATGTGTATTTTGGCTTGGATGCTGACAAAATAAGCAGAGTATTGATTAGTGGTGCTCTTTTCCAAGTACTATACATACACGTACATACATACATACATACATACATACATACATACATACATACATACATACATGCATACATGCATACATACATGCATACATACATACATACATATGTGTTTGACTGCGTTTTGTATCAGACCGATTCTTCGACATGAAGAACGAAAACAAATGTCAATAAATAAGAATGGATGCTAATTGATGACATGTGCATTTTAGGTGGCAGTAAAGACTCCCATTGAAATGGTGACGCGTACCTGATGTCCTCTGAGACTTTGTCTCTCTTGGGATGATGACGGGCTGACTATTCTCCTGATCGCTGTCTGAATTGGATTCATCTTCAGACCAGGGATTTCTTTTTTTCACCTTCTTTACAGGGCTTCCTTTTGGCCCTGGGGTTTTTCTCACTCTGGGAACTCCTGCAGGTGTAAACAAAGAAAAAAAAACGTGTTTGTGTTTTGCCATCCAATTCATTTATATGGAATCAAATCCAAACTCTCTGACCTGGTTCTTTCTTGTCCTTCTTCATACGTGGAGTCTTTGGTTTGACAAGAGGACTTTCGCCCGTCGTGGCATCTTGGCCCAAAAGCTCATCGTCACCCTCCGACTTCACAAGTGGCTCAGAGTCAAGCTGAAAAGGAAACATGGCCTTTGCTTCCGACTCCAACTTTGACCCACCTATGTTACGCAATGCGACTTTCCTGCATATGCCCAGCCAGCCCATATGCCGAGCTCTTTTTCCTCAACATACTGCATGTTTCTTGCACATGAAAGGCAACGGCCTCACAAACATGAGCAATGTCAACGGCGCTTCCTAATGGGTCGTGACGTTACCTTCCTCTTTCTGCTCAATTTCTTGTTTGCTTCAGATTTCAGCGGCTGAGACGGAGGCTCCACCCTGCGGCCAAATGACGACGGCATGGTCTCCTCCAGATTCAGCTTCTTGGCTTTGGGTTTACCAACTTTACCTTTGACGAGTTTGACGGCTTTGCCTAAATTTTGCTCTTCTCGCTCAAGTGCCTCGAGATTCTGACAAACACACAAAAGACAGTAAGACCTATTTGCCAACATCGTGTTTGTTTGTTTCAACGCTGACCTCTCTGGTTGTTTGTCACGCCTTATTTTACATACTTTCAGCCCAAACATTGTCAGGTGCAATGCCAAAAGAAGCTTGAACCTGGACGGGGTTTGAAGCCTTTTTACATACGTTCTAGGAAAAGAGAGCCTCTAAGTTGGAAAGGTCCCCGGATCCCCTGGAAAAGCAAGTTGCTGGGAGCTTCCCTGCTTAAAATACTGCTCCCTCCCTCCCACAAGCTGACACCCCAAAAGGAGGCCCCTTTTTTCAGCCTCAACAGGTAAATAATGAGGTGCAAAACCCCCAAACACTTACATCTAATTCTTTTAGGAAAACGGCCAAGTCCTCCTTCCATAGATGCTCTGGAGATTTCTCCTTGAGATTCTCGAGCTCTCCTGTCTGCACAAAAGCCAGGAATAATAGGTGACAAACAAATGAAGCACGCAAGTCCCACTTGAGGTTAAAAGGCGGCTCCAATTTTTAAAGAGCAGACAAGAAACAGAAACGTGCTGAACCTTACCTTCTGGTCTCTTTGTTTCAAGAGTTCCTCCACCTTCTCTTTGGTCAAGCACCATAGAGACATGTTGAGGATGTAATTGAAATTTGGGCCCGACGACGTACCCGAGTGCAATGAGCCGTCACTCTCATTTCCGTTCTGATCGTCATCATCTTCCTGCGCCTGTGAGAGATCACAACACAAATCCCGGGTAATCTTTTTTTTTTTTAGCTGAGGTGGCAAGAGCCTAGTTTACAGTAAGCTTGATTTGACACGACCGATCCACTTTTGTTTGTTTTCTTCAAATGGTCATCATACACGGTCGGTCGGGCTCCTACAGACGCTGCTAGCGATAAGGAGGACTGCGCTAAAGCGCATTTTCCCTTTTCCGGTCGCTCTCTTTGGAATGAAGAGAGAGCGTGTGGGTGTGTCTGCAATTAAACCATGTAGTAGGATGTTGGGTAGCCTCACTCCGATATATCCATTTGATTTTCAGAGGTCGAATATAGAGTCCATTTGCCCAGGTAACCAAGCTCCCAACATAAGTCAAGTGTACCTTTTCTTGAGCCTTGCTCCAGGCAGCTACAGGATCAGACTCGTAGCCTTTCTGGACCAGCATGCGGATCAGCTCGCGCTTGGATTTGTTCTCTGTCGGGACACAAAAAGGCCAAGATGAAGCGGATTGAACATTTTCATCTTTTCATCCCTCTCACCAATTGAAATTTTCCCCTCGATCTTCTCCAGAACAAAACGAGCTTGATTGGATAGTTTAGCCGCTTCGGCTCCCAGGCTACCCATCAACCAGTCCTTTCGAAGCTTGTAGTAGTGGAGGCGCAGCTCAAAGAACTCCTTGAGAATGTCTTGGACCGAATCGTATCGCTTCAGACAACCCATGTGGTCAAAGAGAACCTGCCGGGGTTGGGGGCAAAAAGAAAAACAAAAAAAAAAACCACTCAGCGTCCACCGTTCCAAACGGATCCAACGCTTCGCTTCTCACTACCATCGAGTTGCAGGTGAGGCTGGACTGAAGCTTGAAAACTTTGTGGAGGCCGGCCGCCTCCGCCTGGGCTAGTTTTTCCTCAGCCATACGAACCACAAACTTCACGGTGGAATCCGTATGGTACTCTTTGTAATCGCTGATGAGCGACGGCGTTTTTTCCGTGCCCTGCAACATGGGCTCCAGCACAGATTCCTTGTAAGCCTGTTGTATGACAAAACGTTAACTCGCTTGGTTCTTCATTGTCAAAGGGCAGCTTTTTATACGCGGCTCAAGCCTACCTGCGTCCACGTTCGCACAGGAAGTTCTGTGATCTCGATGGTGTTCTTGTCGAGGACCGACACCTCTCCGCTAACCAGGTACTGGTTGGGACCCAGTTCGTCGATCACCCCTTTGAAGTTTTTATATCTGGGAAGCTTTTAGGAAACGCATTTTTAGCGAAAAAAAAAATCAACATATTAATGAAAACACAAATAACTGGCTCTTGAGCTGTCGCCGCGTATTTGAAGGCCGTGAAATAGCCAAGCGGCAACGGGTGAAGCGCAAAGTGTGGAGGGAGGGAGGGAGGGAGGGCCGGCCGCAACTGAAATCACAAGTCCAAACATTTTCTCTTGCCACTTTACCATTGCGAGCGGGTCTTGGTGGTTCAGCATCCGACCGATGTTGTTGACAATCTCTCGGGGGTCGTAGTTGGGAATCTTACATGCCCAACCTGTTCCGATGCCCTCGGCGCCGTTGACCAGCACCATGGGAATGATGGGAATGTACCACTCTGGCTCCACCTTCTGGTTGTCATCATAAAGGAACTTCAGCAGATTGGAGTCCACTGCTGGAAATAACAGCTTGGCAAGAGGACTGTAGGAAAGGATTTGTTCAACGTTTAGTCGTCATACGCCAACAAAAGATGAGGAGTCGGCTTCAAATGTAGCAGCAGCAGCAGCAGCAGCAGCAGCGCGACAAACATTTTGTCCAAAAATGTCATCCTTAGATCCTTTTAAATATGGTGCGTCCATGAGGGATTGAATAAATCCATGTCTGTTACCAAGCAACTAAAAGTAGGAGTAAAGCCTCGAGCAGTTGCAAGAAGAAGCTTTAGTCAGATTTTCTGCTGAGTTCGCCCTTCCTCACAAAATAGACTAATGTTAGCTTTCACACTGCACATCTGATGATTGAAACTTCCAAAACAGACAAGGAATAAATCATACAAAAAGAAACAATATTGACGAGACACCACGTGAGCAAAAGTGCATGGAAGCTCATTCAACTTTGCACATACATTGTGCTCGTGTGTCGTAAAAATGTCACAAGCTGAGCCTTAATTGGAGCGCAATACCAGTCGAACGTTGCCGACGAGCATCGATCTCATCAACGGAACAAACGGCTTTACCTGAGCATGGTGAAGATATAACGAGGGCTGGCGGCGTCTTTGCCTCCATTGATGCGAGTGCCAAATTGACCGAGTGGCTGCAGGATGTTCACGTTGTTACTGCCCACAAAGTTTTGCGCCAAGTTGACAATGGTCATCATGAGTGCTTGCTGAGAAGACAAATGGCAAACCAAGTGACAATGTGACCCAAATCACATTTAGTTCTTATTTGCTCTGATGGGCAATTTCTGCCTGCTTGGCAAAAATACAGACAAGGTTTGACACTTTTTCTTTCAGTCTTTAACTCTGCTTGCCCATTGCGAGCATGAGCTACAGTTGACAGTTCATGGTACCTCTCCATGATGATACGCTGACATCTCTGCAACTGAACCAGCCAGCTGTGCAACTTTCACCTCCCTCTTGTCATTCCTTTTCAAGCAAGTGAAAAGCACTTTTCTTTGGCCAGGCTTTAAGCCTAAATGACAAAAACGGGAGATAGTCAGCGGACTTACAACAGACAAAACAGGAGTCAACACATCAAAGTGATAAAACCGTTAGAACGCAGAGCTACGGCGGCCTACAGAGATTCACTTCCTGAACAATTGTGGGGTTTTTTTTCTTTTTTTAATCCCATCAGATTGTATATTTGTGAGGTGTTTTCACAAGATCTGCACGGCCTGCAAAGATAAGGACGGACGGCTGCAAGTATAAACCTTCAAGTCTGTGACTGAAATACTTGCAGTGGAACTTTGTAACGTTGACGACTATACTGCGCGTGCTAGAACTGCCGTCAATCAACTTTTGTCGGCACCAATACCAGAATAGGAAACGGGTTGTACAAACCATCGACCGAGGAAGGAATGGATCTCTCATTATCAGAGTTGGAGAACAGAATCAGCTCCTTGTTGATAAAGTCATTGTAGGACAGATGTCTGGCTTGCGTTCCATACAGGTATTGCTGAAATGTCACGTAGACAAAAGTCGTAGTATCGCTTTGTGCGTGCGTGCGTGCGTGCGTGCGTGCTTTGAAAAGAACTGCTCCAAACGGCTTCCCATTTGGAAAAAAAAAACATTCAAATTGCACATGCAGCCACATCAAAATGCCCCAAAACGGTCGAAACCTTCTCGCCTCCAAAATGTGTGTCAATGGGATGGATTCAATTCATTGGTTACAAATCCATTTTGTAAAACTTTCAATTTGATAGAATTAACTAACCTCAGGGAGACCGTGAATTCTTCTTTGCCGTCTGTCCTCCATGAAGTTGGTGAGCCACTCCTTCCTGTCATCCGTTTTCTTCTTACTGAAGGCCTGAAGAAACAAAACAAGCAAGACATTTCATCTGTCTGGAGAAGACTTTCAATGGAGTGTCGAAGCACCACTCAAGTTAGCTTGAACTCACTCACCAAGGTGATGGCAGCGTCATCCTCGGCACCATTGTATCGGAAGGTGATGCGATGCCTCTCCATTTCGGCAAAATATTCTTTGGCCTCTTTGCTTGTACTTGTCCCCAAACCTACAACATAGTACAATGACTCAACAAGAAGAACCACTTTGCCCCCTCCGTCCATTGCAACGCAGGAAATGTTGTGGAAAGAGCAAACCTTTGTAGTACTTGACATGCCAGCTTTTATAGTTTTCTGTCTGTTTCTTCCACTCGTTAAACTCGGGAATGCTGTAAAAGGCCAGCTCCTGCTTATTCTTGGAAACCTGCGCAAAATACAATCAGCGATAGTCAGCGGAGAACCTGGGCTTTGCTTTTGCCGTTTCGCTCGCTGCCAGTCGTAGCGTTTGAGCATACAGACAATGCCCAATCCTGCCTTACTTTGACAATGGGTGTGATGAATTCCTCCAGGAAGGTGTGTTTCAACAGGGACGGCCAATTGTGATGAAAGAAGTTGATGAGCAGACCTTTGATATGGGACCCATCTTGATCCTAAGAGAGACATGAAAGTGGGGAACTTGAACTGGAGTACACACACACACACACACACTGCAAGCAAGCAAGCAAGCAAGCAAGCGAAGAGAGTGCAGCGCCACCTGGTCAGTCATGATCATGATCTTGCCATAACGCAGACTCCTCAGGGACTCTGGGTCTTCATAGCTCTTCTTGTATTGGAGTCCAACAATTTTGATGATGTTATTGATTTCAGCATTTTCCATGATCTGTTGTGAATAGCAAATGAATCAATTCATGCTAGGCCCTAAAGATCAGCCATCATCTATCTATCTAGCTATAGATGTATAGATATATATCCCCCCCCCGCCACTACTAATGAGTGAACTTGAGAACGCCAAACTATGTATAGTCAAATAGGTTGTCGCATACATACCTGTTTGTGGGTCGCTTCGCGTACATTGAGGATCTTCCCTCTCAGCGGAAATACACCGTAGCGATCGCGCCCGATGACTCCCAGTCCGGACACGGCGAGAGATTTTGCCGAATCCCCCTCAGTGAGGATGAGAGTACATTCTGAGGAGTGTTTACCACCTTGAAGACGGACGGCGAGGAAAAAGACAAGCATTGGCACACACATGTCCGACACACCATTAGGAATCCAGACAAGCATTGCTCAAGCAATTGGCAGGCAGGCAGGCAGGCACCGACCGGCATCGTTGGCGTCGTCCAGCTTGGGGATGCCTTTGATTTTGCTGTGCTTGACAGATGAGCACTTCTTATTCAGCTGGGTCTGAGCTTTGAACTTGACCCAGTTGAGGATACTCTCAACAATGCCACAGTTGGTCGCCTGCGGATGACAGAGAACAGATCAAGTCAACCACGGCAGATGCTGAAAGCAATTTCAAACGCCACTTACAGCCTTGATAAACTTTTCAGACAGAAGGCATTTGGATCCAAAGCTTTTTGTCTGGAGGGTCATGTTTTCTTTTGTCTGGGAGTCAAAGCTTGGGTTCTCGATGAGAGCGTTGACAAAAACCCAAACGTGGTTCTTGACCTGCAGAAAGATTCCATGTCAAGGAGGGTTCGGAACGCCATTTTGAAAGGGTTCTTTTCGAAATCACCTGGAAAGGTTTGACAGACACTCCTGCCTTGTTTTTTTTCTTCACCACTTCAATCAGCTTGGACACAATTTGATCCACCACGTAGTCAACGTGCCGACCGCCCTGGACAAAAACACCGGTGGCAAAAGCGTTGAACATTCATCCAAGAAGTGTGTGTGTGTGTGTGTGTGTGTGAAAGAATGGCCCGGAATCAATGCACGCGACTCCTTTCTCCACACCTTGGTGGTGGCGATGCTGTTGACAAAGCTGATTTGTTGGAATCCTTTCTCGCTCATCGCAAGGCACACTTCCCATCGCTCGTTGACGCTTTCATGCACCACCTTCAGGGCTACGCCCGTTTCATCCAGTTTGTCTTTTACGTACAGATCCACGTAGCTGCGGAAGCCATTAACCTTGACAGATGGGGGAGGGGGAAAAAAAGGCACATCCAATTTGCTCATTTTGCTGCTTGAAAAAAAGAAATCATTCTGTCAGACCACAAAAAGATCATTTCTTGTTAAATGTGGTGATTATAGATACAGTGGCTACAGTCAACACCTATATCGCATACAGAATCTTTTTCCAACATCCCAAGTGTAATAGCGGTATTGCTGTGGTGGATAGAATAGGGACAGTGAACAAAGTAACATTGGAGGTTTTGGATGAAACTTGGGACAAATTCTCCACGGTTTCCTTTTCGAACTTGTACAACCGAGCCACCTCTCAGCACCTTGTATGTATATATTGGCAAGCAAATGTGCAGGTAAATTTGACTTACAGGTAATTTTTTCCCATTCAGCGTGACTTTAACACCTTTGCAGGAGCCGGCAACATCATATGCTCTGCGTGTAAGAAGAGCTACGGTATCCCTGTCCAGTTTGTCCATTTTAAACTTGGATAGGTCAGGCTGGAAAGCCACACAAGTGAAATCGTCTCCATCGAAGAACTTGATCTTGGGCTCTGAAGTCTTGCTCATGTTGTTCTGCCAAGTCTAACACATGGGAACAATGCAGAAAGCAATTTTGGCGTTTTTGGGGGGGTTCTGCTTGATGTGCAGAAGCTGCTGTATCATCGTTTGTGTATGTACACGACACGATTTTCCCCACCTGTTTGAAACTGTGCCTGTACTCCTTGCAAGCAGTTTCCACAGTGAATTTAGTACTGAAAATATTGCAAAGTTTGGCACCATAGCCGTTCCTCCCACCTGGGAGCAAACACACACGATGATATGCAACGAGAGGAGGAGGCTGAACAATTGAATGAAAACTACTATTGAATGATGTGGAAATGACTTTGGCTGTGAACGGTACAGTGTTATTGTACATAGATGATGATTATTATGTGGCCTGAACAACCTTTGACTCGTTTATAGATTTGTTTTTGGCCTTGTGCCTCTACTCACCCGTGACCTTTTTTTCATCATCATCATAGTTGCTGGAGGTGAGCAGGTGGCCAAAAATGAGAGCCGGGACATACATTTTCTCGTCTTTGTGCTCCACCACTGGTATTCCTTTACCATTGTTCCATACAGAGATAGTGTTGGATTCACTGGTGGAAGTGGATTAGAAGATTCATGAGTGCAAGATAGCACGGAATAAAAATGTTCATGACTTTCAAACGGTGTGAATTAAAAAAAGAAGAAAAAAAACCCACTTCATGAGCTTTTTTGTACTTACGGGTCAATGTTGATTTTGATGGAATTCATGTTTTTATCCCTCTGTTTGTTATCTGCTGCATTGACTGGATAGGAAGAAACCGGCATGCTATTTTATCAGGCTGTGTGCTCAAAAAGACACAAGTCTGTGACAAATAACGTCTCTGAAAGATCAATTCTTTGAAAACAATTTGCAGTTTAAAGGGACGGTAAAACGAGCCCAACAGTGGCACTCACACCACCGTTCAAACGTTTGGGGTCACTTCCAAATGTCCTTATTTCTTACAAAATGCAAATTGTCCTTATTTCTTACTAATTTCATTACAAAAAGTATGATCACGTCATTGAATCGGAACTAAATTGTTGACTTACCAAGAATCTCGTCAAAAATTTTATATAGTCCAGGTACATAGGTTATTTCCCTCTGGTTTAGTCCAACCTCTTCATCAAACACCCACAGTAGCTGAGAGAGAGAGAGAGAGAGAGAGAGAGAGAGAGAGAGAGAGAGAGAGAGAGAGAGAGAGAGAGAGAGAGAGCGAGAGAGCGAGAGAGAGGGTGAGCCGTGATTGGTTGTTACCCGACAGCAAGTGACAAAATGACTACGTGAAAAGTTGGAGTTATTAAATTTGGGCGGTGAGTCTTTGGTCTGCTTGGTGTTTTTTGTGGAGCAAATAACTTGTAAAAAAATGATGGCCAGTGCATGTACAGCCAATATACTACACAAGGCTGTTTTGTTCACGCATCATTAATGGGACTTACCTGTGTGATGGGCTCCACGGAGCCAATGTATGTGTCGGGTCGAAGAAGAATATGTTCAAGCTGGGTCTTCTTCTGGTATACTCTCTCGACGGACAGCTTGGACCCAATCTTATCGTTCTTGAGCCCCTCCATCTTGCCATTTGCTGCCTCCTGAAAAGATTGAGAAAAAGGTTAGGAAGGAAGGAAGGAAGGAAGGAAGGAAGGAAGGAAGGAAGGAAGGAAGGAAGGAAGGAAGGAAGGAAGGAAGGAAGGAAGGGCTAGGAAACTATGAGGTGCATTACAATTCATACCAAGATATACAAAATGTGGCTCCAAAAAGACAAGTGCAAGTGCTCGGAACTTTAACAGCGTCACGGTCAAAGCGCTCATCCACTTGAATTCATTTACAATACAGATGTTTGCATTTTAGAGCAAATCGTGTCACATTTAAAATGCGATTCGTCGAAAACGGGTCGGTAGTTTGTGGCCTTAATATGAATTTCATGTTGGTTTAGATATGAATCGTGTGCGGTGCTAAATCATAAATAAATCATAAAATATTGTATTAATATTACTTTTTTTTAAAGAGACATATTTAAGTGCGTGTTTAATTGAATCTTAAGATAGGACAAAGCCTTAAAGTTCTGACATAGGAGATGAAATTAATTTCATTTTATGCTCAGTTGTGTTCTACATTTGTAGACTAATTCATGACTCAAGAGTGTGGGGGGGGGGGAGACTCACGATAGGTAACAAAAGGTTGGAAAACACTGCAGTCATAATTACGTCACACTATTGGACCTATAAATTAAGTAGGAAAAGCACGTATGTTGACGTGATTTCAAAGAAAAATCCATTCCCTATTGTCTTTTATTAGATGCTAGTAATACGTTGTGGATAGATCTATTTTCGGTTGTTACAACTGGCCTACTGTTGTCTAACCCGTAAACTGAGATTCGACCCTGATGCGTTTGCGAGCTGATTTACTGGAACAACATAGACATTGTATACGATGTATTTGAAAGAAATGGTTTTCCGGGCTGGCGACTTATTTACCATCCAGGTAGCCGTCCCATCGCTCCCTGGTGCGCCGTAGGACATCTTCCTTTGTGATCCTCAAATTGAATGCTCCTGCTGCTGCTGCTGCTGCTGCCAGTCTTCAATGTAGTGAGTGAGTGGTATTACAAAACACGTAGGACTCAATACTTGCAAGATCTCGAAACGTAATTAAATCCCATGTTGTCGTTTCATTCAGTTTGAAGGGATACAAACATCCTCAACATGCAGAATCGTGTGTCTGCTATTGTTAGGAAACCCAGCCATTCGAGGCCTACGTTTCCGACAAAGATGCTAATAGTAAAAATAATAATAGAGACAACAGCAAAACATGAAATAGAATTACCGTTAGGATAGCAAAACAAGGGTCGAAAGTATAAAACGATAACGACGGCTGACTCAAATGGCCACACAATATATTTCAAGATAAATACGATTATTTGCTAAATGCAGCATTGACCGCCCGCCCGCTTCCGCCATTTGGGAGCCAGACGACCAATCAGGACGAAGGAAGAGCAACCAATCAGCTGCGTTCTTCAACTCAACGATGCAATTATGCTCACTCGCGCATGCAATACATGCCTGTGACCAAGGCTAAACGAAACACGGCACACATACGCGGAGAAGTTATCCAATAACATTTATTAACACCATTTCTTACATTATGTTAAGAGCCGTAAGTGAACCCGTGGTTAGCGCACATTAACGGTATAGTTATGGCTTGAAATGCAAGTACGAGTCATTTGTTGCCATTGACCTTGTCAGTATTGTTGATGATCAAATTCGGCTCGGCATCAGAGGACTCAGGAAATAGATTTCAAAAAAATACAACAAATATCATACTCAGCTATAATGAAATACTTTTTGATATTCATGCGTTTTGAAGGCGAATGATCATTTCAAACGGAGACTCTTCTGTCTCCTTCAGACTTTGTCTGAACAGCTGAGCGTGCTGCCATGAGACGTTCCCTTCCCCACCGCTGAGCTGTGCAGTGACAGTAAACTCAGAGGAACCGTTCAAACACTGGAAGGACTGCATGCTCCCATCTGAAAGTTTCAGCGGAAGGGAAAACCAAGTCACATTGCGGTGTGACATTTAATCAAGTTCTATCTTAGGCATACCTCCAGAAAACTCAGTCGCCGTCGTGCCCGATTGCAAGAGCCAGCTGACATTCCCAAAATGGAATGTTTGGCTGCTGGCCCTGATTGAGACAGACTTTACGGTTAATTTGGATGGAGCAAAGTCGAATTTCCAGCTTATCCGTCCTACAGAGGAGCCTTCCATTCGAGCAATATATACCTGCAGAAATCAAGCATTTCTTAGTAGAGAGAAGTTAATAAACAGTTATGTGTGCCTATTTTACCGTTATTTGTGAGAAAAGTCGTTATTTAATGGTGGCACAACCACGTGAGTCACTGTGCTTAACAATAATGATATCATTGTGTGAGTGCTTGATGTTTTTTTCAATTGACCAAGTAAAGCAGTCAACATACCATGTGCCAGTCATTTTCCAGCTTCCTAAAGACAGACTCCTTCCGCCACACACATTGATCCCAGCAGTGGATGATCTCAAAGTCATTAGAGATGCGACAGTATTGGTCTTTAGCGGCATTGTACGACACGTGGATTAACTTGTCTCTCCTTTCTTTCTCGGTGGGCGTGAACACATAAGCGGCACCCTGAATGCACGGACGCAATTGTTGACATAAGAGTGAGGCCTTTTTGTTTCATTTCAGTACCTGCTTGATATTCCCTGAATCTGCATGTCCCGTTTCGCCTCTCGCCATCCTCCAGCCGAGAGACCCGGAGACGCGTCCTCCCAGTTCGCCTTGTCTGGCTATTTTGGGGGAAATAAATTCCACAAGCTCGACAAGTAAGCGTCGTGTCAATTCTAATTTCCTGCCCGTGCCGAGGGATCGCTGTCTCTGTGGTAAGAAAGTCACATTCAAATGGTTAGACACTACCATCGATACAGCGCCAAGAAATGGTGAGGAGAGGGGAAAAAAACAAAAAAAAAACACCTCACCAAGGCGTTGAGCCCAATTATGGTGTGCAGCAGCCAAGTCTCCTCAACATTGGTCCTTCTTGACAAAACCTCTGGATGCTTGCAGGAATACCTCCACGTCACATCAACCACCTGCAACTCACAACAATTGGTGCTAGGAGTACTTATTTGCTCCATCGACTCATTTCCTTTTTTCCGCAACGCCAAATGACTTTGGACTTGTATGCCTCGGACTCGTCAGTCGCAGTCGGCGGGCACATTCCGACAAACAACTCATTCGCAATGCCATTCGTACTGATAGAATAGCAAGAGTGCAACATACCTGGTCTCGTGAGAAAGCCAGAATATAGGCCAGTTTCTTCCCCCAGCCGACCTCATAGAGTAAAGGTTGATCACAGACGTTCTCGCACGAGTCACAGTGCAGCCAACGGCTCTGCGACACCGAGTAAACCTCTGTCCATACGTGATCTGAGAGAAGAGAGCCTTCGTACGTAATTTTACTGGCAGAAAAACGTTCTGTTGCAATCAATGCTGTGCAGTTTGATGCGTGGTTCGTGCTTGACAGTCAAGTACTTTTCATCCGAAAACGAGTGCAGACTTTTGTGGGGAGACAGCTCTTAACTGCTGGCAGGCAGGCAGGCAGGCCAATCTCATACTGGCACTACTCTTTTACTGGGAAGTTTTAACACCTGCAGATTGTGGCTGCCATTTTAATAAGCAGGGACACTGCTGGTGATGTGATCCTTTCCCTGCCATTTCCAAATTTCGACTGGCTCGTACCTTTTGAGACCGCTGATGTAGGGGAAAACGTGACGTGTACTTGAAATGATTTGGGTTCAGCTCAAGTTTGGGGAAACACTGCTCTAGGCAATGGACATATTCAGAAAGCCAAGTGTACAATCGGGCTGGTGTCCAATCACCATACCTGTGCTGTCCCAGATGTACCTGGCTTCAAGGGAGAGAGCTCTGCAACACAGGGTAAAACAGTTGGCCCACTCCCCACAGCGCCCTCTCCTGGTTTGGAGAAGCTTCTCCGGGTTGTTATAGCTTGTGTTGATGGAGAGAAAATTCAAGGCAAATAAGCACAATATCGATGGATAGATGGATGGATGTACGTGTAACGTAGTAGAAAGGAGCGGAACAGACCGAGGGAATCTGGTGCTTAACTGGCACCTCTGACAGTAGTGGTTCTCCACTCTCTGGGCTCCCCAGCGTAGATCGTCGCCGGTAGGACCGAGCAAGCCCCTATTCTGCGTCGGGCCTCCGCAACTGCTGCAGGGCAAACAGTCGACCCAGGAGAAGAAATGGGATTTGAACCAGCGAAGCAACTCCAGCACCACGAAGTCGTCTTTTCCTAGTTTACATTCTGCAAAAATGCCATGCAGGTCCAGCGCTTCCCAGTATTTCACCAAGCTTTATGCCATACTCTCTTTATTTGTACCTGTTTCAGCCTCTTGAGCTAACTTCAGCTTCTGATCGGCAGCCAAGGATAGCTGCGTGTAAGGAATGTAGCTCCTGGCTTTCTGCTGAATCTCGGGTTTTTCGTAGAGCAGCACATGTTGGAAGTTAGACTGAAGAGTCACAAAGAAGTTCTTTCTGCTCACCTGCCAAGCCAATATACATCACATGACAACAATAGTGAATCGCTAAAACTCAACCACACAAAATGAGGCATTGCTTTGAAATTGTGAAATGTATGCAATGTCTCAAAACGACAAAAGAACTCGAAACGGGTTTTAATCCGTAATCAAGCAGCCCGACTGCAAGTATTTCCTTTTCCTTTGGTTGATGGGTGGGTGTCTGTCAACATATTACCGTTAGTAATGGTCGTACAGGAAGTGCCGAGGCTTCTTGGCTCGCTGCCGGAAGGTGACGATGTTGCCCTCCAATCAGTCTCTGGTCTCTTTGAGCAGCTATAGACTCCCTGATTACCTTCAGCTGGTCCAATGAGGAAGAGTTTGGGAATACCAAGTGCGTGTCAGACTAAAAGTGAAAGACAAGTCCCATCCTTAGTCATTGCCAACAGTTCCTCATTAAGAAGCAGTAAAACACTTCACCTCCTCAAAGCCCATCTCGAAGAGGCATTCCACAGCACCGTTGATTGGCAGGAGCTTCGTCGAAAAAGTCGGATTGCCTATACGGATCGATCGGTATTTTTCCACATTGGGGTTCCTGGTGAGAAAGATGATATTTAGTCACACAAAAGTTAGGATTGTAAATCTTCAACAAGACTAAACATGAGAGCATTCATGATTTCAGCCCATGGCTTGTGGAATAGCTTGAGGTAAACAAACCTATTGCATTTGACACAATAGCAAAGTCAAAGTCTGCTTTATTGTCAATTGAAAGTCTTGATCAGTACGGCGTACTCCCGAAGCACCCCCGTCCAATCGTGGATTTTGACAGGGCAACTCAAAATCGGCCACGGCAAGCTACGTCATTATCGTGCAGTCTGACGTCGGCATATGTCCCAGCACACAGGCACAGGCTACATAGGTAACAAGTCGAGAACTCCAAATCGGCCACGAGACGCACATTCATCTGCGACATTCATCTGCGACACGTCTGTCAGCTCATGATCGAGCTACAGTCGCGGAGCAGACGCAGGACGTAAAATAACGTCACCAATTTGAACGGGACGGTTTTGCAACGACTGGACGCCAAAACGTACTCGAGTTTGTATGCACATTGGCCAGTTTCCCATTTGAAAACATAACATAATACATGTGGTTGTTTTCTGTTTGTATTTGAACTGCCGGGGTTAGGATGTAGATGCATTCATTTAGACGGAGGTTAATTTCCCCAATAATAAACTAGCCTCATGTGACATCGTTGGAATTGAGTTACATTCACAAGCATACCTTAAAATATTGTCGGCGTATGAAAGCAACAACTTGCATACATCAAAGAAGACTTCATTTGAATTCTCACATAATAACGTAACCGCTGGTGTCGAAGCCATTTGGAGGGCTTGTTGAATTTGTTTCTGTGACCCACCGACTGACTGAAGGATCCCTGCCCTGCCTGGCTTGTTTTCCGCAATCCAGTTTGCATTCAGATATAGCAGTCCATTTGACGCCTGAAAATTGTAGGGTCCCAAATGGTAGTATTTACGGCTGTTGTTTTGTTTAAACGCATGAAAATCCAATTATAATGCCTCATTATAATACTTTGTGCGCTTGATTTTATTTGAAAATATTCGGTGTGTATCTTATGCGTTAACTTACGTGTTGGCTGAATCCAAAACGACTCGGCTGTCGCCTCGAGGGGGCCTGATTTTGTTGATGACGTCAGGTCAGATGATTGGCTGGAAGACAGTACGGTGACGTTTAGGAATGTGGTTGGTCTGTTTTACGGAAATTTGGATTGTAGTTTCATTCTTGTATTTATTGTAACCTCTTTGTGATTCGCTAGGTAGCTTGAGTTATGCCGTTATCGTGCTGTGACCTTTCTCTTGCTTTTTCGGTTTCTTTGTGTGTCTTTGGCATGTGGAGAAATTGACAATAAAGCTGACTTTGACTTTTTTCCCTTCTCTCTGACACTCTTTGGACATACATACATACGTAGGAGTTGATTAAGACTGCAGAGGGGATAAGAGTAGAAAAAAAAAAGATCATGTTTGTGTATGTTCTTCTGTGTGGTTTTTAGCTTGTATTCTGTGGACTTTTCTCAAGGTTTCTCATTTCCCATAGCTGGAGTTTTGAGTTTTCCCTTGCCCTCTTGGGAGTTTAAGATCTGGGGATGCTTGAGAATATCTTTCGTTCTTCACATGTGCTGAGTGTTGTTGTTAGTCACCTAAATGTTGAACAGAGGCTGATTTACCGAAGTCAAATTCCTTGTTTGGCACGCTCAAACATGGCGAATAAAAAACTCTTGAATCTTGAATTTTTTTAACTTTTTATTGTATTTATTTTATTTTATATCTTTGCACTGATCGGTTGGCACTTTTTAAATTTAAATTTCGTTGTACATGTGTGACAATAACAATAAAGATCTATTCTATTCCATTCTAAAGCTGTGTATCGATCTTTCTGGCATACATTCAATAGGTAAACGGAGAAGGCAGCCTCCGGGTAGTTACTATTAGCAGAGCGAGCATTAACGATAAAGAACCGTGACAAAATATACCAATGAGCGCCGCTTGACAGTGTCTCTGGTCATGAGTTCCTGTGCAATTTGTGTGCCCACTCACGATTTGCAACCTCCACTGCCATGTCAAATTTCATCATGTGGGAGGATTGTAGGAATGGCTCTTAAATGTTATATGATCTATTATTCTAGAGACATGGATGGGGGTAAATTATTTTCATTATGAGATATTTGTCAGGACAGTGTATCAGCATCACAACAATCACAATACCCAAATGAAACAAACGCCAGTGTCTTTCTGACGTCAAATCATACAAAGGACATCCAACGCAATGATTTATTCTTAGATGTTCATAAAAGTCAAATCTCAAGCTGCAGCAATGGAGTCATTGTCCACCTCTTTGCTCCGTGGCTGCAATTAAAGACAAAAGAGTGCTCATATTAAAAATATGATGTCGATCGTCATATTCAAAGAACAATTAAATCGGTGCCCTCTTTTATTCAGTATTGTGCATTAGCCATAACAGCATAGACCATTTTCACTTTGTTACAATATTACAATGGCAACCGACAGATGGGGGGAAATTATTTGGTCACAAGTTTCCTTTTTTTATGTCTTCAAATGAAATCAAATAATCATAAATTGGGATTTGAGTATTCTGATGCCAAAGTCAATCGGATTTCCTCATGCTACCGCTGTCCATGTGTAGAAAAAAGCACATGTCTCAATATGACAGGCTATGATGTTATGGCTATTCCCGAAATCAACATTTGTATTTGCTACTACCTTCACAAAGATGCGATGGGGGAGGAAACGTCTGAGGTGGCATGCATTGGTGGTACAGCGGGCCACACTGATTCGGAGTTGTGGTAACATTTGGTAACCCGCAAGCAGTGGATAATAGTTGTATAGCATTTGCTGTTTTGACCCAGGAAGTATACGGAGATGCACCTGCACACAACAGAGAAGAAAAAAATGAGAGAAGATCAAGAGTGAAAGAGGCACATTTGGGGACAGACAGCTCAATTCTGGCACCGGAACACTCAACACTGATTTACATTTTGTATGAGCCGTAAGACCCTGGAAGCGGCTTTTTCAGTCAATATTTTTGGACCTTTCTTGAGGGTTTTTTTGTATTTATCACACAGTTTAGATCACCGTGCCAATTTTAGCCAGGTCAACCCAAGTAAATGAAAGATGCAGTTTGTAAACAGTCCGTCCGTCCATCCAAAGAGCCATCCAGGCCTTCATTCATTTTCACTTGCCAGGGAGGCCAATTTGCCCGGCTCTTGCGTGAGAGCCAAGGCAAACTCCCCCCCATCATACACATCATACCTGTTTCAATCCAGAAAACATGAAGGATTCTGATGGTTCAATAGCTATCTGCACGTCTTGTACCACAGCTGTTCTGTTCTCGATGTGGAAGCAAACTGGGAGGGACTCTCGGACTCTTCCAAAAGGAGGGATATCTACGGCGATATGAAGACAGGCTGAAAAGAGTGACTCATTCATTGATCCATTGAGTTGATTGTGAATCATTGACCTCCTTAAACCCACAGTCCCTTAAAATCGGCCCAACTCTATGTATACATGATTTGCTATGACAGAATCATGAATGGCTGTGGGCCAGTTTGGCTCAGTCTTCAAAGTATACGAACCAGCATGGATGTAAAATGGGAGCGGCTCCAGAAAGGCATGTGGCAGAGTGACCGTTGTGCTGATGAGAGGGCTCGCTGGGCTGGAGGAATGTCTGAAGAGAATTGCAATCAAGAATTAAGAGCGTCAATCCAAGTGTGCCTTTGAATGTTTTCATTTGATCACACTACAGCAAAAGCATTTCTCAGTTGCTCTATGGATTCAACAGGGTGGTGTGGTGTGGTGTGGTGTGGCGTGGCGTGGCGTGGCGTGGCGTGGGTGCATCAACGTACCTTCTCCATGATATGACGTAGTGTCCAGTAGCCACGGTGTTGTTATTGTCGGCCGGCGGTGGACTCCGAAGACAGAAACATTCGCTTGCGCACTCATCTTTCCGCAGAATCACTGAACGCGATAGCACAAAGTAAAAGCATGCCATTTCATCGGAAGCAACTGATACACCAAAACGCGAGTACGTCATAAAAAAGAATGAACGGACCATCCTGTAACTGGAACTTATGGTGTCGTGCGTTTGTTACTCCAATATTCTGCAGGGATGCGGAAGCCAAGAGCAGAGGCCAGGGGGACGACGAGCGGATCTCTGTTAACATCAGAAAGGGAAGGTCCGTTGTGACCTGCTCCAGGGGCTCAAACTGCAGAGAACAAAAACAAGACTTGGTGATTAGAACTGAATTCGTTTTCCAGAACTCACTGTATCTAAACAAAGTGACATACCTTGGTGGAGAGAAAGTTGGCCGATACTTCAAATGGGACAAATGTCTCGATGGTGATGCTTACATCCTGCAACGTGTAAAGCGTGTAAGATGAAGGGACAACAGTGGCGCATTTATTAGATATAAAAAAAAAAAAAAAAAGAACAGCTCTGTTACCTTCTGACATTTGCACTCTATCTGTTGTCCATCCACAATGACATCAATACTGTAAGCTATGTGGAACAGCAACAGCCTGGGTCCAGTTGTCAAAGATGACACATATACACATCTGTCCAGCTAGAAACAAAAGTCAGAGAGAAACTTCCAATCTGTATGACTGTCGAACTACGTATGTATATTCGTTGCATCGCGAGACATCGTCGTGTATCTGGGAAAGCGATGTTAACTTCCAAAAGTCAAGTGTCAACCTTTTTGCCTGCTTTCAGATCCCCCAGAAGTATGTCAGGGAGCAGAGAAGGTGTGTTATCATCACAAGCCTTGGAGTTATCAAGCGTCACACGTGTAGTCTGAGTTAAATTGGCATCTTGGCCTAAGCACAACACATTGTCAAAGTTCAGGTCAAATCAAGTCACTCAGTTGAGTAGGATGAGCTGACAATGCAATGTTATTATTTGTTTACCGGGTTTGAGTCCTGCAGTTAGTTTCACATCCTTGGCGACGCCCTCCTCCAGTGACTGGACAGTGCAGGAAATGCAGTACATTTCATTGGTGAGAGCAGGAGGCTGATGACTCAGGTCCACGTGGATCTTTGGAACCCGAGACAGTATCCTGGAGAGCACGTGACATACAGTCTTGGAAATATCACAATTGATGAATTTGATGTGGACTTGAACCAGATTGATGATGTCACTCTCACATGGTACTTTGTAGGATGCTTATGCAATCCCAATCCAAGTCCTCCTCCTGGTCAGGGCAAAATGATTTGTTAGACGGCGGCAAGAAGTTGTGGCTTGTGGCTGCGTCTCCTCCCGCCCCTCTCCATCTCAGAAACACAGAGCGACCGCTGGCGCTGCCGAGCATCACCTCCATACCCGTCATCTGATAGGGGGGAGAAAAACAGAGAAAAAAAAAGCCAGTGTCCGGGGGGAAGTCACTTTTCCACCAGCACGGTGGCAAGTACATAGAAAAGCAAGACAGACACATGTGCTCAGACAAAAGGCTGCCTGCTTGCCTGCCTGCCTGCCTGCCTGCCTGCCGCCAATACGTGCTCGTACAGTACACGCGAGGAAACAGTTGATCATTTTCAGATGCCCATTTTGATGTATCCAGACTGCTAACAGCACACATGGCTTTTTCCTCACCTCCACTTTTTTGCCAACGTCCTTGGTTTTGGCCACAAAGCTGAAATTATAGCATTTGGTTTTCCCAGGCACAAGACTTTTGCACTCTTGACTGGAGCTCTCCAGAACACACCGCTGATTGTATTCCTACAAACACAAAGGAACACTTGGAATCCAGGACATCTTGCAGTCAAAAGAAACTCCAGTACACTCTGTACAGTACGGGAATATCAAGTCAAATGGGTAGTTTGAATGACGGTGAACTCTTTGCGATCATACTATTTCTGGCTTAACGGCCGGCCGGTGAGAGCGGTTGCAGAGATTTTCTTTCCCGTACCTGATTGTTAAGGGTGACGGCCAGTTTGGTGAAGGACACGGGGTGAGGACAGTCGGCCCGCACAAACACCTGCAGTCGGACCACTTCGTCCACGTGGAAACTGGGAGAGCGGAATTTGGCTTTACATTGAACTAGGGCGAAAGAGAGGAGACGCTGAGTTGAGAGAAAAATCCGAGAGAATAAAACAGCCATCTTACAAATGTGCAAACAAAGCATACATCCACTAAAGTCTCGTGCGGAGACGGTAAAGATCAGGACTTTCACCTATCTTGGAACCGATTGTCAGCGATAAAACGGGGACGGCTGCGTATAGCACCGCATTTGCACAGCAACAGAAGAATTGACTGTCACGTCGCACTTTTAATGTGGAAGATCAACAGCAGTAGAGTCGTGATTTGATTTGATTCGATTTGATTTTTTTCCTCATTTGAGAATCTAGACACTTACTGAAAGGTATGTAGTCCTGCACATCAATTATGAATTCATTTGAGCCTGCAGAGGCCGTGCATTCGTTCCACAGTGACTGCGCTGCCTGAGCTGAAACGTGATCACATTGAGGCTCAGCATCAGGTGTCTTGTTCTAATGGAAAGAAGATGCTCAGCTTGTCCACAAGAGGAAGAAAATGGCCCACACTCAATTGTTGAATATGGTGCGTGTCTGTGAGACGCGCACACGCGCACACGCACACACACACACACCTTCAGAACTTGTATGAAATTGTGCTCAATCCTCAATTTTTCCTCCTTCTTCAGTGTTGACGCTGAAACGGAAGACAACAAACATTTCCAGAGAAGAGACGCTTACATCGATGGAATGAAATGAACTCAGCACACTTGTTTCCTATAGGGTGCACTTACCTCTGCCCAATAACTCCATGGAGAATACGATGTAATCTTTAACACTGGCCATCAGGTAGGCACAATGAAGTGCTGTGCTTAATATGGCCGTCTGGATTCCACACCAACGCTCTGTGCGATAGTCACACATCACGTAGTCCAAAAGTCTAAAAAGACAAGCACGTTAAGCTCACGGTCATCATTCAAATGCCATTCCCGCCGACATACTTGAGCGCTTTGGCGTAATCTTGAGCATGGTAGTACTCCTCTCCCATTTGCACCACTAAGAAAAACAAACCCAAAACAGATGCAGGACAGCAAAAGCGGTGGCAGGCAGTACAGTCAGGACGGTTCGATTCCTGTATTCAGTCGCAATCGCGACAGCGGAAGCGTTGCAAATGGCACTTACTGAGATTACTTTTCATTCTTGGGCATTTGTACTTCTTAAACTGGGCGACCGCATTGCTGAGAAGCGTTATTATCAGCTCCTGCAAAGACAGCAGCGATGTCAAACAAACTTCACATCACCTTGGCGTGTACTTACTGAATGAGGGATATCCCTCTCTTGAAGCTGTAATGCCACAATTCCCTTCTTTTCTTTGTCCAAGTCAGGAGGATCGATACCTGAAAGTGCAAAAGCTGAATTAGAAAAGCATGCGTTCAAATGCACGTGAGAGATGTTCTACCTACCAGTAAAGTTGCAACTCAACCCGAGTATTTTAATATGCGCCTCACCAGGGGAGGCATTCCCAAAGTACGCCAGCGAGGTCAACAAACTGAGCATGCTGTTCCAATACTTTTGGAAGTGACTGTACGACTGACTGGCTTACTTTGGTGTCCTTGTCTCCATGGTCTCTGGCCATAGTAGTCCAGTCCTCCACTCAAAGGGTCGGAGGAAGAATGCACGGGGCCCACCTACGACCAATCAAATCACGTTATTCCCGATGGCTCCAGTTTCAAGCCCGCTTACGGTGTTGTGGGCCGCACAGCCGGAAGCCAGTGAAATGGCTTGGGGTCAGAGTGGAAAATTCACCTGACTGAGTTGAAGCGCAAGTCTTTTTCTTTCCTGGCTGTAATAGGCAGCTTGCTGGTAGTAGAAGCCAGGGTTCTGCGTCTGGATAGGGGGCAGACCCATTTTGATTGCGTCATCAAACAGCTCTCCAAAACACTGGAACCTGAAAGGACACACACGTTTTCCAACAAAGCAGTCACTAGGATTGGCTGATTCATCAATCGGGACCATAGACGGTACATACTTTTCAAAATGTGTTTTCTACCCCTGATCCCTGTGTGTGTGCGAGACTCACTGTTTGGCCATCCACGCAGCATGTTCAAAAGCCAGTTCAGCACTACCAATCTTCTTCTTACAAAGGTCGATGTGCTTTCTGAACTGGGCAATTGCATCAAGTGGAGTGTTGTGCTGGAAACACAGGCGGCACACCTACAAAGGAAACAACAATTGGATGTTTGCTCCACAGCAGCACATTCAAACACAGCAGGCAGGAAACCGTAGCTGCCAACTTTGACCCATTTTGATGGAGAAATCACTGAACATAACACTGATTCTCACTCACTCACTCACTCACTCACTCACTCACTCACTCACTCACTCACTCACTCACTCACTCACTCACTCACTCACTCACTCACTCACTCACTCACTCACTCACTCACTCACTCACTCACTCACCTTGTAATTAAGGAATCCAGCCAAAGTTTTGATCTCCAACATATTTGACTCGTGCGCTCTGAGCTCGTGGACAAGACTGTAGGCACTTCTGTAGTGCCTGCGAGCAAAGAGCAAACTCAAAGGTCGTCGTCACATGCCGACACTCTTTTACTAAAGACTCGCTTACTTTAAGGCGTTCTGGGTGTCTTGCTTCAGCTCACTGAAGAAAGCGATTTTGAATTGGTGCCGTACAAACAGCAACTAGAAACGGGAGGTCAAAACAGTTCAAAAACTGAAACAAGAAGTCATCGCATCCCTGTTGAAATGACAGCTTTCATTCAAAACATGACCTAATTCCAAACATTGTTATAGCCACTAACTTCCCATCATTGACTTTTTTTCCATACCTGATGCGTCGTCTTGTTTAGAAACTCCTTATGCGATTTAACTCGGCGGATTTCATTGTAATAGTACGTCTGAGCGTGTTCATAAAAGGCATTCTCCAACCTACACATTCACACAGAAATCATTTCAAAACAAAACTGAATGCAAATTGCCACTTTTCAACCTGCAATGTGGCCAATCTTGTCGTTTCTTTTCTCCTTTTAGTTTTTTTTTTACTAAGGATGGGACAAGCCTCACAACGAGAGCTCGCGGGAATGAACGGCCTAAGATTTTCCGTCCTTGCACGGCACGAGGTCTATTTTTGTTTTGGCTGTCATGGCGTCCGCTTTAGTTCAATATTTCTATTATTCTCACCTTATAATGTAACCAACCAGGTGGTCAGTATGCGGCAGAACAAAAAGACTCTTTCCGGAAAGATCACAGGCATGACAAATAGCTGCAGCTCTTTCAGATGCCACCAAGTCTTCTCCTATACAAAAAAAAAAGAAAGAAAATCAAAGAACACAAAACATGGGTTTAAATGCAATACACAGATGAAGAGATGAAGTCAATACCTGGAGGCAGAGGCGTTTTCTTTTGAATTAAAACAACAGCCACTTTTGTATTCCTGCTTTGGAGACTGGATCTAAAATACAAGAGCTGAGCTGAATTGCAAAATATTTTCCAAGGCCCTCCTCCAATTTCCTAAAACAAAATGCTGGAAATTCTACAAACGCTTTGGCTTGTTAATGGAATACTAGAGTGGCTCCACCTACCGGAGGGAGACAAGCTGCTTTGGCACATATTTGGTAAATACCAATGACACTGATCAAAATAAACAGTACAGTCATGATTGTTCTATTGGATTGTGTTTGCCAGGCTATTTGAAGGCGAGCAAAAAAAAAACAAGATTGTACCTTACAATCTCAACCTTTGTAGCACATTCAGATTGCTTCTCCTTCCACTGCGAGTCATCCCAATCCAATTCATAGAAGACAACAACCAGTGCCGGTACTTCGTTCAGGTGCTTGTTCATCCAGGACGTTTTCAGTATTCCTTTGGGAATGTACCACTCGTATGATGTACGCTGCAGGCAGGCAGGCAGGCAGGCAGGCAGGCAGGCAGGCAGGCAGGCAGGCAGGCAGGCAGGCAGGCAGGCAGGCAGGCAGGCAGGCAGGCAGGCAGGCAGGCAGGCAGGCAGGCAGGCAGGCAGGCAGGCAGGCGGGTGGGCCGGAGAACAACATCATATTAACGACGTCACAACTCTTTTTTTATGAGAAGACTCCATGGCAGTATTTGCTTCGGAGTCGATAATAATAATAATAGTAATAATAATAATAAGCTTGTGAAATGACTTGAGCGACAAACCTTAGTTCGACATTTGGGATACTCATGGTCTCCAGGAAGGATTTTGAACGAGATTGGTACTCTATCAGCTCGTCGGTTGGCGCTGAACACATCCCAAATGGCACGGTGCACTGCATTATACACCACGTCCAAACCAGTGAGAGCTACAAAAGCCATCGGTCGGCAGCATAGTTCTGTGGGAAGCTCCCATTGCAGACCTGCCATTCTCAACTTTCAACAGCGGCGTCAAGCACTTAGTCAGGAGATGGTAAAGTCAAAATACGTTTCCTTGGGATGACTCGGCGAATTCAGCGTCGCAATTACTACACGATCGGCGGCAGAGAAAATACCAGTTTACACCACCCGAATGACATTGTCTTCCAGGATGCACCCATAAATTCGACGGACAAACCACTCGAGTGACTCACGGTCAGCAATTGGTTACATGGGACAACCGGGTCGAACAATCTCAGTTATAGAACCGAAACATTTGATCGATCAAAACGTATTCTAGTAGGACTGATACGCTCGCTGTACGAGTCAAGCGGGACCTAGGTTGGGTGAATGTGCTCGTTTTTTTGCTTTGTTATTTTTTTGCCCCGCTTCTTCTTTTTCTTTTCTTCTCTTCATGTGGTTGCAAAACAACGTTTTGTAGCATTACCGCCCCCAATTGGTTCGGAGTTAGACGTGATATGCGACCTCTTGTCAAGTCACGATCTGTGACCCCAGCGTGATCTAAAGTGCGCATGCGCGGAAGGTCGCCATCTTGAATCGCTAACTACAGTATATACACTAAGTCAAAATACGTCAATATTGCCTGCGCAGTGGTTCGCCTTCGTTCAAGATGGGAGCGACATGAGGAGCGAGATGATCGCTTGTTGTTTGTTTTGTTTTAGGCTCTTTTTTTTTTTTTCGTGAATAAATTAATAATTTGTCGCAGTACTACATGAAAAAAAAAAAACGTGGGGGGTAGCATGAGCCAAGTACCTGTGCAGTACTACCGACTCCCGTTGAACGTGTAAACTGCGTTCAATAGAAACATTTCTGATTGGCTTTGCAGCTTCGATACCCATATCCTTTCTTCGACGTGACACAACAATATCCCTCAAAACTCAACATGCTAGGTCCAAAGGTAGCACTGGCGTTGTCACATCAGTATTTGTAGAGGCTAACCTCTGGCCTGTCTCATCCAGCTTTTTCAGGGGACAAAGTTTAGTGTGGAGCTCCACAGTTGCATTATAAAAGGCCACGTTTGCAAAGGTCCACTCTTATGAAGCATAGTTAGGGACTAGCTTCTGGCTGCTCTGTACTTGCAATATTTGTAAGTAAAATCAGCAGTTGTAAAGAGCAAAACAAAAACCATAGAAGCTACAAAGTGCATAGCCATTAACCATGTATTTAGGCAAGTGACTTATTTTGTGGTGTTTTTCTTTGTTTGTTCTGTCCCGTGGCTCTCTGCCTAGTCTGCTGACCTCGTGTCATGGGTGGGAGTCTGGGTTGCCACCGCTCCATCCCCAAAGACCCCACTGATTTCAGCAACGGTAAGCACAAATTGAGCACGGCGTGTAACTTTGGAAGCATTCTGATGAACCAGGGTGGGAGTCTGGGTTGCCACCGCTCCATCCCCCACAAAGACCGCACTGATTTCACCAATGGCAAGCCCAAATTCAGCCCCGCGCATAACTTTGGAAGCATGCTGATGAACCAGGACCGTGTCGACATCAACACGGCTACTGAGGAGGAACTCATGACTCTTCCAGGCGTTAACCGCGCTGTCGCTCGGAATATCGTCGGCTACCGCAACTGCATTGGTGGATATAAGAAAGTGGAAGATCTGGCACTTGTCGATGGAATAGGGGGAGCCAAGCTGGAGGTGATCAAAGTGGAAATATGTGTCTCCAGTAGAAGTTCGTCAACTCCTTGTCCTCACTGTGCCAAGAGCTGTAACCGTCGTGTTCTGGCATGAACATGGACACAGCCGCCCTTCGCTCACGAGTGCCCGCCGAGGTGGAATAAGTCGATCACACCCCTGTCGGTCCTCCCTCGCCTGGAGCAGAGTTTGTATTCCGGCAACACAGGCACCCTTAGCTTCCCAGGCTCCACTGTCCTCTTTCTCGGATATGCTTATTCTCTGCTATTCCGCTCTATGTTTCACACCCCCATTCCCTCCTCAATAAAATGGTACATGGGTGACCAGTATTTGTACGTATGTCTGCACCTTTATTGACGCTTAAAATGTCAAAACATGTTCAGATGTTGGCAATACACAGCGTGGCATTGGTTCCTCCGAAGCCAAACGAGTTTGAAAGGGCCACTCTTCTGCCCAAAGTCTGCCATGGCTGCGCCACGCATGGAACGTAATTGAGGTTAAATTCTGGTTGGGTGCGGTCTAGATTGAGGGTCGGGGGCAAGACGCCATGGTAGCAAGCCAGAGCGGTGATTGCCGTCTCCAACGCTCCCGCAGCCCCGAGCAGATGTCCGGTGGCTCCTTTGATGGAGGACACGGCCAGCGCTCCTGCACTTTGATGAAAGAGCCTCTTGATGGCAGCATTTTCCGCTGCGTCACCCAAAAGTGTGGAGGTGGCGTGGGCGTTCACGTAAGACACGTCTTCTGGTGAGATGCCGGCATCTTTGATGGCAGCCGACATGCATCTGTGAAGTTATCCGGCAGTTACAATCGGGCCTTTTTTTTCTGAATTAAAAACATGACAAACGTCAAAACATTGACTGACTATACGATGAAATGACTTGATCTGGGAGAAGCCCTACGGGGCGCACCCCGAGCCAACAGCCTCCTAGTCGCTGGCCGCCACTGTCGGGAAAATGATAACGATTCAAAAAACATGAACGTCTGCTTACCTAAATGCCCCATCGCCATCTGCAGCAGGTGTGGTAATGTGGCTGGCATCTCCCGAGAGTCCGTATCCTAGCACCTCTGCATACATTGTGGCTCCACGTTTCATTGCGTGCTCCAGTTCTTCCAACAGGAGCACAGCTGATCCCTCACCCATCACAAAGCCATCTCTCTCTGGATGAAAGGGTCTTGAAGCTAGTTTAGGACACTCATTCCACTTGGTGGCAAGAGCACGTGCTCTTGCAAAGCCAGCTATTGACAGAGGTCCCACACAGGATTCCGTCCCACCCGTAACCATAGCAACCGCATCGCCGTGGGCAATAAACCTTGCGGCATCCCCAATGGCGTGCGCCCCGGTGGTGCATGCTGTGGACACAGCGTGGTTAGGACCCTTAAGATTGTGCTTGATACTGATATGGCCAGCAGCCATGTTAACAAGAATACGAGGCACAAAGAAAGGACTCATTCTCTTGTAGCCCTTTTGGTGGAAAGCAGCAGAGGTGGACACTATTTCATCCAGCGACACCATGCCCATGCCAACGTTGACACCGGTGGTGAGTTGGTCCTCTGTGGTTTCGGGGTACCATCCCGAGTCGTCCAGGGCAAGCTGAGCAGCCCCAAGTGCCATCACAGTGGCTGGTGACATGCTACGGAGCTCTCCACGGGATGCAAACATTTGCTCGTTAAACTGACCTTCTGCATTTCCTCTGGGTACCAACGCTGCTACTTTGCAAGGAATTGTTCGGTATTCCTCCGAGCAAAGAGCCACAATTCCACTCTGGCCCTTAATAAGGTTGTTCCAGGGTAAAGCCGTCCCTGTGCCCAGAGGACACACTATACCAATGCCAGTAATAACAACCCTTCTCCGTCTTCCAGGGCTGTACCACCTCAAAGAGTGTTGGCTCGGGCAAGTGGAGGGATTTCTTTCGAATAGGATCCTTCCACTCGGTCTTTGTTTAGCCCAATACGTTCGGGACAAAAACATTATACTGGCGTCTTCCTGCAGCTCGTAAATCCACACTAGCTGACAAAGTAAGAAAGTAGTGCTGAAAGCTGAGTTTTGTAACTCTACACATCAAAATGCCGCTGTCGGGACAACCACATCTGCTTGCTGGCTGGCTGGCTGGCTGGATGGCTGTGTCCAAATGCACAGGCTGCGCCCCCCTAACGCCAGTTGGAAGGCTTGGTCCAGCCGTGGCGAATTTGGCCAGGTAGGGCCGAATGGCTGGCTGGGCAGCGCAATATGGCGGCGACGTGACGACGATTTCGACGCGACCAGACCGCACCAGACCGCACCGCACCGCCGGTGCCCTCAGCTGTGTCCAAATTCACAAGTTTGCTAGCTGTGTGCAAATGCACACGCTCCCTCGCTGTGTCCAAATTCGCAGGCTGCGTCCTCCGAAGCCACTTCGAAGGTTGCACCCTCGAACGCACGACATGACGACATTTCCGGCCGGACAAGGCCGCAGCGTCGGTGTGCAAATTCACGTAGCCTTCGGCAACCGACCCCTATAATCTGATGGCCCGGTTTCTATGGAGGCGGGCCGTGAGTTCAAGCTATGAAAAAGTGCAGGCAGAAAAAAAATAATCATCATCATTTTGCTATCGGGTCACTCCGGAAATGACGTCACGTAGCCTGAAACGCGGCCGAAAACCGGTCTTCTGAGGACGTAGCCTGCGAATTCGGACACAGCGTTGTCATGTAGTATACTTGGCAGAAACCTTACACCTCCAAAATTATCATTTTTCAGGAGACCTAAAAAAACAGCATGTTGTTCAACCATTGAAATGTCATTTTTAAAGAAAAGAAAAAGCTCTTTATTAACACATTAGATTGGTTAATCCTAAAAAGAATATCCACGCGTGGACTAACCAATTATATGGCTCATGAAAAAAAAAATAATAATAAATGTTCCTAAATGTGGTGTCAAATCGATGATTTCAGCAGTTATTGGCCGCTTATTTAACTCCGGTTCGTAACAACATTAAAAAGAATTGAAAAGTAAGGACGTTCCGATCCATCAGTGACCAATCATCCTCAATTGGAAAAGTGCGTGATGGGTATTTTTGATCAAAGCCATCTATGGCCAATCATAATTGGCCTCATAATTCTTGAAAAGAGAAAATCATGTCAAATGTTTATGCCTTAATTGGGAAAATGTGCACGTCATTGACTTTCACCAGCAACGTCCAGTGCACTGCAGTTCTACTTGTTGAAACGACTTGGATCTCAATGGAACGGATGGAAGTTACCAATGAGCCTCCCCTTATCTTCATTTGGTTGCTGGCTGACACCGTTTGGTATGGTCCTTGTGTTGAGGAAACAATGAAGTCCTCTTCTGCTGCCATTGTGTCACTGAAAGCAAGTTGAAAATGGCACACCCTTCACAGCTCGGTGGCCTAGTGGTAGAGAATTGGGGGGTTAGATCACCAAATGATTCCCGAGCGCGGGCGGCACCGCTGCTGCTCACTGCTCCCCTCTCCCCCAGCGGATGGATCAAAATCACACAGGGATGGGTTCAATGCAGAGGACAAATTTCACCACACCCAGACGTGTATGTGATGATCATTGGGACTTCAACTTTAACTGAAATAAGCTAGCGCTTGCAGGAAAAGATGGTTATCATTCGACAACACCGGATTTCCTTGTCCAAACAAGAAAGTGTCATTTGAACTTACTTCTTCTGACAAGACCGTTTCCTCGGTAGAACGAGCAGGTAGAATGAGAACGTTTCTGGTTTTGGACAAGAGACATGCTCCAATTAACACACGCACACACACACGCACGCACACACGCACACACACACACACACACACACACACACACACACTTCACTTCACTTGGCTCTTATTTATTCAGTGTTTGTGCCTTCTTGTTTTATTTTCTTGTGTTGTTTACTTGTATGTACATTGTGAACTATGTCTTGTCACCGTGGGATAGTGGGAACGTCATTTCGATCTCTTTGCGTGTCTTGGCATGTGAAGAAATTGACAATGAGGCAGACTTTGACTTTTGAAAATATGTGAGCTGATCTGTTTGTCAACGCTAAAAAAGAAGTTGAACATCTCAGCTCGGGTTGGGTAGTATTTCATGTTAAACCTCAGGTCCAATGTATATACGTATATAAAGGCAAATTTGCTCGCAACGCTTGATGCAACGCCCACTTTTTTTAAAAGTAGGCAAAAACTGGCCTGATCACAGAAGTACGATCAACCCAGCACACAAAAGGTCTACTCCTCCTGAGAATCTTCAACTGTAAGCAAAGTTCAGATGTATGTTTCATGAACCTTTTGACTGTTTATAGACTATACACGCTTATGATGTGTTTTCATTTAGGTCGTTAAATGTATGTGCAAGTCAGATTGATTGTTTTGCTCACGCTACCTTTTATGCAAGACTTATTCTCACATGCTTGTATAGTCTTATGACACAACCAATCTACTATTCCTCCTAAATTTAGCATCGCAATCTCTTTAATTCACAATTTGGCTTCATCCAATCCCAGAAAGCACGTTCTCTCATTCTCTCTCTCGAATTTCTCACGAGGGCTAGACACGAATCCTGGGTGGACCACTTTCTGGCCTTTAACGCCAGCTTAGCTTCTTCGTTCGTCTTCATACATCCCGAAGCAAATGCAAATACTATGTGATAAGACAGCTAAGCACTTCTGTCTACCACAGGCTCATATATTATGCTAACAATGCCTCCGCCACTGACTACCTGCAGGAGTGAGAAGTGAGGCCACTGGCAGCCACTTACTGTATATAGATTATACAGCTCCATTTTCTGCATGGCTTGTCCCCACGGGGGTCGCGGGCGCGCTGGAGCCCATCCCGGCAGTCATCGGGCCGGCGCTTGAACCGCTTGGCAGCCAATCGCAGGGCACACAGAGACCAACACCCATTCTTTCAAAGAAAAACACCCGCTGACAAACGTTAAATACAGCATGTCGTTTCCAACTCTTCCTTCTCTGACTCATAGGGGGGAGAAAAAAAAAAAAAACGGCACAAACCTTTTGTTTCTTTCCGCAGATCCGAGATGTGCGGTATCTGGGCCATGTTCGGCAGCGACGAGTGCCTGTCGACTCAGTGTGCCAACGCCATGAAGATAGCGCACCGAGGCCCAGACGCCTTCCGCTTTGAGAACATCAACGGGCACGCCAACTGCTGCTTTGGCTTCCATCGGCTGGCCATTTTGGATCAGCTGCATGGCATGCAACCTTTGCACGTCAACCAACTGCCCTTTTTGTGGCTGTGCTACAATGGCGAGATTTACAACCACCTCACAGTAAGACCGTAGCAGATGTTTGCTATGAATATGAATCAATTCTACAATCTATTCTTTCAGCTGGAGAAGCGATTTGAGTTTGACTGCCAGACACAAGTGGACGGCGAGGTTCTGCTGCACCTGTACGAGCGCTTCGGCATTCAGAAGGCCGTGTCTCTCCTGGACGGCACCTTTGCTTTCGTTCTGTTGGACACGAGCCAGAGAAAAGTGTGCCTGGGAAGGGACACGTACGGCGTGCGCCCCTTGTTTCGACTTCTGACCGACGACGGAACACTCGGAGTCAGCTCCGAGGCCAAAGGTAACGGCCCAAGTGCACCGGGAGTTCGTTCCGCGTGCAAACTTGTTGGTTTTTCTCGCAGGCCTTACGGATGTGGTCCGCGCCATGGGCACGGCTGCCAAAGTCACACCCTTTCTGCCGGGTCATTTTGAAGTCTTTCATTTGAGCCTCGATGGAAAGGTGAAATGGATTGAGCTGGAGCAGTTCCACGAATGCACCGAGGAGCCAGCTCACGCCATCTACGACACCGTGGGGAAACTGGCAGCAGGTAGCCGCCGGCCTTCAGCGTCACCTTGCAAAAAGTCATCGTTGCAAAAAGTCAGCGCGGCCTGCCACCTCTTAGGTTTTGACGAAGACACCGTCAAGGACAACATCAGAAGGTTGTTTGAGAACGCCGTGCGGAAACGGCTCATGGCCACCAGGAGGATTGGGTGTCTTCTCTCGGGTAATGGCTCAAATGTCTTGTTCTATTCATGGGATCTCAGAAAAGAATGGAGTTTGTTTTCTGCGGTTCAGGGGGTCTGGATTCCAGCTTGGTTGCCGCTACCTTGGTGAAGCTGGCAAAAGAAGTGGGACTCCAGTATGCCATTCAAACATTTTCAATTGGCTCGGAGGACAGCCCGGACGTCTTGGCGGCCCGTAAGGTCAGCCGGCGCACAGGGAAATGGCAACTGCAAAAAGCTCTCCTTATTTGGACAGTGACTTTGAGTCCAAACTGTGATTTGTTTTTTTCCCCCCAAGGTCGCAGCTTACATCGGCAGCGAACACCACGAGGTGAACTTCACTGCCGAAGAAGGCATTCAGGCTGTGGAGAAAGTCATTGTAAGCCTCGAGACCTATGACACCGCCACCGTGCGTGCCTCTGTTGGTGAGCGAAAACGCAAGCGCTAATGTGTCAATCTGTCTTTGGATGGGCAGGGCAGGCTTTCCCCATCTTTCTTGCTTAATTTCTGTACATGTGGCCGACATGAGTTTTCTTTTTACATGCAGTTTGCGACAATGCAGCGAATGTACTTCATAGGGCCTTGCTGGTCCGCCGCGCATGTGACAAAGATTCATTTTCGAGCAGCAGGAGATAAACGGTTAGCAAGCCAGTAAGTTCGCAGAGCGACACTAATAATGAATAATCATTCATTTGACCTCATTAAAAAGACATAGCATAGGTGTGGTTTGAGCCCGCCTTTAAAGAGGGACGAGTCACGATGTCGGAATGCTGGTGGAAGTAGCGAGTTGCAAAGATGTGGGGGGGTGCAGCCGAAGCCTATGTGCTTTTTAGAATTTAGAGTGATTCGAATTGACGGTAACCCCGTTCGGGACGGGGGCCGCTGTCGTAAGTATCTGATTTGGACAGGTCCAAACTCACAAATACTTTTTGACTGTCCGTGACGTCACTCCCCGTCGTCCGTCCTGTAGGAATGTACTTGGTGTCTAAATACATCGGTGAGAAGACCGATAGCGTGGTGATCTTCTCTGGAGAAGGCTCCGATGAGCTCACGCAAGGCTACATGTACTTCCACAAGGCAAGTGCTCTTGCTTTTAAACGCAGCGGTGTTTTCAACGTAGGAGATACGTACGTTTGACCAGATACTGTTATGTAAAAACATCAGGAATATATTTGAGCTTTGAAGATACTGATATCGGTAATATATCAAATTGAAGATAGTACTTCTTGTGTAGGCTCCCAGTGCCAAAGCAGGAGCGGAAGAGAGCGTCCGCCTGCTGAAAGAACTCTACCTGTTTGACAGTCTGCGAGCTGATCGCACCACTTCTGCGCACGGGTAACCTTTTGCCCGCCCGCCCGCTCGCGGGTGCTTGCCCGTGTCTTTCTGGCTTCCGTTCACTTGTGTGCTTTCAGTTTGGAGCTCCGAGTGCCTTTCCTGGACCACAGACTGACGGCGTATTACCTATCCTTGCCTGAGGAAATGAGAAATCCCAGGGTTGGTCTCATAAAAAAAAAAAAAAAGAAATTAGAAGCATTGACTGCTTCAAGCTATGCAATACTCATCTGCAGCACGGAGTGGAGAAGTACCTTCTGCGGGACTCCTTCAGAGGTGTGAAATTGATCCCCGATGAGATTCTGTGGAGGAGGAAAGAAGCCTTCAGCGATGGTGTGATGTCCGTTAAGAAACCCTGGTATATCTTTCTTGAGGAGCACCTCGAGTGTGTGGTATGTGCAAAGTTATGTGCACATGATTTATCTATTAGCAGAGTACTAGGAATCGTGTTAAATCTGTTAGCAAAGCCACATCTTGATTAAAAAACACATTACTAGCACTTTAAAACAAGTTCTCAAGTGTTGGGAAATTTCAATGCGGTGGTGTTAACATTTTTCTAAAATTATGTCTATATTTTTTTCATTTCTAAATATTACCATTTTGTCTTTCGCGGGTGGATCTGGAACGCATCTCCTGCGGAAAACAAGGGATCACTGGAAGTATCAAGCGTGCAAAATACCTGTAAGAGGTGCAAAAAAAAAAAAAAATGGACAAAATGTATACTTGAAAGTAGTATGCAGTTTCTGTAATCCACCTGGTGACATTTTAGTGTTGACAGATTGTGGTGGAAGAGACGTTGGTGTTTGCTTGATCACGTGTATAGTGGAGTCTTGCATTTTCACCACTTTGTTTACAATGTGAGCATGAACCTAGCTGCTACGTCAGTTGTACGCACTTTTGGAAATGTGCCAGCGATATCAGTGGTGCCAAACCCAAAAATGTCCATCCGAGAGCTACTACACGTTACGTGAATCATTCTTGTCCTGACAGGTGAGTGACGGCGAGATGGCCAACGCTCCCAAGGTCTTCCCTCACAACGCTCCCTCCACCAAAGAGGCCTACTACTACAGACGGCTGTTTGAAACCTCCTATCCTGGCCATGCTGACTTGCTCCCTCACTTCTGGATGCCACGTTGGATTGATGCCAACCACCCATCCGTCCACAAATTGCCCATCTACACACAAAAGTCCATGACCGAGAGTGGCATCCGAATGGGCTAGAAAAGAGTCACGGCGAGTAGATCGGAGCCATAGATCGGTGTGTGTGTGAGGGGGGGGGGGGTGAATCAAATAAAATGCTCACACAGGATGGCGTGATGTTTGAATAGCAACTAACAATGGCCTCACCCGTTGTTAGGAACAGCTGGAAACCAGGATCCAGAGACACACCCGAGGACAATTGCCCCGCTCTCATAATGTGTCTTTTGTGCGCATCACTTTGCTCCCGAGCCTCGCCGTCGTTCCTTAAGCAAGTAAGGTGCAAGTAAGATAAGAGGAATAACGAGTCCATTTTTGATGTCAAAGATGGAAAGGAAGCGGGAAGAATGTCTATGACATGTCACGTAGCAAAAAGCTCGATTGACATTTTTCCATTCCAAAGCCCAGCCCGGCCGGCGACCTTTTCTCTGCTACTTCTCTCTCACCTGCTTTGGGCAATCCATTTAGACACGGGTGTTTGTTGATTGTTATCGCCAGCAACCGTGCACCGACGGACGAGATCCGTTGCGTCCGAGACCAGCTTACCGCAAGGGCAAGCGGACCCCGGCCTCAGCGGCACGCCCACTCCACTTTGAGAAGCACCAATCGGCAAAGTCTGCTTTATTGTCACATTCTTTCCACGTAGCAGACGAATGGAAATGACAAGACAGCAAGTAACAATTGTGTCAAAGCAGAACTCACCCAATGCAAAATGAAGAAATCAGAGGTGGTCGGCAGAAACAAATACACGGCATGTTTCACAATTGGCTTTTGCTTTGGTTCCAATATTTATGTTCCCTGGCAATAAATCTGTATTTGTATCCGTACGGCCGCAGATGGTACGCCAGGTACTCCAGAGCATAGAGCCGAACAGCGTAAATGTAGTGAAAGGACACGGCGAAATCGGAACAGCAGCCTGGACCCTGGAGGAGAAGAAATTCACAATTCAATTCGATGCGTCAGTAGCATGCGAGTCCGTGTCTGGTCTTCTTACTTGAACGGGAGGGTAGTGCTCATAGGCCAGGTACCAAGGGGTCTTTTGGAACCGTCTGACCAAGTGAAGCTCTGGAGGGAACGGATGGAAGGTTTGCCGGGCTTTCACGTCTCTGGTATCCAGCGGCGCCACCTTCATGGTCTCCATACACTTGCCCAGAGCCACGTCCTCGGTGGAAGAGAAGTGGCCGCACGCCCCTGTCCTGAAACCTCGGATATATCTTCTCAGGGCTTCCTTGCTGAGGACGTAGCCGGCGCCGCCGCTCATGTAGCCTTGGCGGAGAAAAGGTTTAAACCTTCTTCCCAGGTAGAAAGGCTTCTCGGGATCCAGAGCGGACAACATGTAGAGGAGATTCTCCACAATCACGTAGGTGTCGTCGTCCGCTTTCAAGAACCATTCGGCGTTGTCCAGGTGCCGCCCGTAGATGTACTCAAAGGCGCCGACGGTCTTCCGATACAGGTTTTCTCGTCCCTCGCTGACGTTGAGTTTCACGGTGGGGAAGTCGCTCTGGACGGAGCTCATGTACAAGACCACGTGGCAGCGCTTTGCCCACGTTTCCTTAACGTGCTTGGTCCGGGACTCCATGGTCTTGGGCCCGGTCATGATCCAACACAAGATCCGGCTGGCTTGCCCAGAATTTCTTGTCCGACTCAGGTTGACGCCTAGATGGAAAACGTACTATCATGCATGTACTGCATACAACCAAAGAAGGACATTGTTACCACGTTGAGTCATCGTTGGACGGCACCATCGTTCGAAGAATGAAAAGTGGCCGTTCCAATTGGAATTAACGCTAAGTGGCCTTTTTCAATCAATGTATAGCGCTTTTCTACCCCAGTGACTGGAGTGCACCGTGATGACGCAGCAGCAGCATCAGGCGCAACCGAGGGTTCGGTGCCTTCGTCCACAACAGTTTTGTCAAGAGTTCCAGGAAAATGGCATCCGTGTCAAAGTGGCAGCCAAAAAAAAAAAAAACTCCACAGATATCAAACTTCTGGGCGAGGCCACAGAGTAACAATGAAGGGCCAGCTTTGGCCCTCCCTCCCCCCTACAAGTCTATTTACTATCTCGAAAGAGAAAAGAATCTTTTCTAAAGAAACACACAAGCCAGAGCAGTGTCAAGTGTTCCTTTTCCAACTGCAAACAAACATTTGGAAAATGTCCACCTACCTTGTTGATCTCCTTGCCAAGCATCTTGTGGATGGCTCTTGGGAGGCCAATTTGAGTGGGAGAAATAGCGCAGGGATGTGAATCCAATCATCAGTCCGGTGAAGAAGATGGAACGGGATCTGAATTTCATTCTGTTAGCGCTTCCTCAACGAAGCGGGCAGGTGCAGAAACGGTGCTCTTGCCTTTTGACCGGGTGTTTAGTTGAGCTTCCTTCCACGTGCCAGCCGGCCGGACTCCCTCCCTCTCATCTGCTACCAACGTACGGTCAACCCTAAGCCACTTTGCCCCTTATTGACACAACTTTCAGCTGCTCCTCCCTATGGCGACGTTAAATCATTTCACAAACTTTCTTCATTTCTTCTATGGCAAGGGAAAACATCTTCTGCCAATGCGAGTGGCCATGTCATTTTCTGTCATAACTAGCGTTGGTTCAGGAGTGTCACTCACTCACTCACTCACTGCCTCACTGCCTCACTCATTCACTCACTGCCTCACTCACTGCCTCACTGCCTCACTGCCTCACTGCCTCACTCACTCACTGCCTCACTCACTCACTCACTCACTCACTCACTCACTCACTCACTCACTCACTGCCTCACTCACTCACTCACTGCCTCACTCACTCACTCACTGCCTCACTCACTCACTCACTGCCTCACTCACTCACTGCCTCACTCACTCACTGCCTCACTCACTGCCTCACTCACTCACTGCCTCACTCACTCACTGCCTCACTCACTCACTGCCTCACTGCCTCACTGCCTCACTGCCTCACTCACTCACTCACTCACTCACTCACTCACTCACTCACTCACTCACTCACTCACTCACTCACTCACTCACTCACTCACTCACTCACTCACTCACCTTCAGCCAGCATCTGCTGAAATCAGGTCAGCGTTGTCCACTGCAAAGGCCACAAGGTGGCAGAGCTGCTACAGAAAAGCTCCTCCTTCAGCTGCACAAAAATAGGTATAGGAGAAATTTCTGTCAAATCAACTCCACCCCGGTCAAAACGTTATCTATTTTAGTCAACATAGTCATTGAAATCTAGTGACAGATATTTGGAAGATAAAAAAAAAAAAAAAAAAGACCTAATCTCCTTCCATAGCATTTAGGATGTCTAATTGTTCTCCATCATTTGGAGCTGCTGTCAATAAAGGACACAGTTGCATTGAATGAATTTATGGTGGTAAAACAGCATGACTCACGTCACACGTCTGCTGCTGCTGCTGCTGCTGCTGCTGCTGCTTCACTTGCCTATCTATCCTCTCAAAGTGTCCTTGAGCCTGATGTGATGTCATTAGTGAGAAAGAAAAGCTTCTTTTCATTCCACCGAAGGAAGCATGCGCTGGCTGGCTCAATTGTTGAGGCAACACAATCATAAAGCACCACTTGAATATGTTTCTCCAATAAAAGGAGATCAAAATAGGGAATGTTTTGATTGACTTCAGTTAGACACGCTGACATAGGCAAGAAGAATTGGGATTTTTGTTTTTTAAATGAACCATCGAGCATGTCACTTCAGCATTGTCATTGGGTGAATGGGAGGTGAAAGAAAGAAAGAAAGAAAGAAAGAAAGAAAGAAAGAAAGAAAGAAAGAAAGAAAGAAAGAAAGAAAGAAAGAAAAAGAAAGAAAGAAAGAAAGAATACAAATTCTTTTTCTGGAGATGCGGCGATGTTAAGTGCGGCTGTCAGCTTTGCAATAAACGTTTGGATGGCCAAATAAACAATGGTGAGCTCAGCGTGTGACCAGATTAGAGCTTTCATGTCCATTCCATAGGAACGCCATACTTTAGGCTGCGAGTGTCGATTTGCGTTTATTGACCAGCCATCCGTCCCGCTGCCAATAGAAGCGCTTTTATGACACAATGGGGAAGGAAGGAAGGAAGGAAGGAAGGAAGGCCCCTTTTCAGATCCTGCTGATGGATGGAAAATCGCCAATCGCTCTAATGAAGTAAGTCCATTGCAATGGTGTCACGAGTTGAGAAGCCGTGGGGGAATTCATACCTTGCTTTTGATTGTCTGCTTTTGGAACCTGCTGACAGAGAGGGATCTTTTCTTAATCCGGGATCGTAAAGGAGCTAGCCGCAAGCGCAATCACGGAATCAAAACAAGCTAGGTGTCCAAAGGAATCTTTGAGAGGCACAACCATGCTATTTGGACAAACAACTGACAATAGCATGCCATGTTATTTGGACAAACAATTGAAAATAGCAATATACTATGTGCGATGTGCATTTATTGACTTGCTATGGATTGATGGCAAACGTTGGGCACAGGTCTCGCTGTCATTGTGAGCGCGCATATAAAAGGCCTAGCTGTCATCTTGGAATGGCTTCAAATGTGGCAACATGTTAGAGGAATCTATTTACATTGCCTCAAACAAGAATTCTTGTCCTGGGTAAAATGCTTAACATAATCGCATGACGTGCTGGACCAAGCAAACGTCAAGGCTATGTGGCTCATTAGCGCCGTTCTTAGGCTGGATGACAGACGCTGCATGCTTTAAGTGACGCAGCAACTGGACTTTTTGCGGTTCAGCTCGAGACAGCAGAAACAGAAATGCAATGGTAAAGAATGACGTGCCCTCAGATTGCAATTAGACCTAGCAGCAGTGTAGGGGGCGGCTCACATCTGTCGGATTGAACCATCAATGGCTAAATTGCATCATCATCCAATTGATGACGTATACCGACAAAAAAGAGAACACTCCATCAGATTTGTGGGGGGGGGGAAAGATGATGCAGAGGCAGGCAAGGGAGTCCTTCGCATCCACAAACGCTGGCTGGCTGTCTGGCTGGCTGGCAGGCAGGCAGGCAGGCAGGCAGGCAGGTAGGCAGGCAGGCTGGCTGGCTGGTCAATATTTTACAGCCAGCCCTACCATGGCTGACATACAGCACAGCGGTGGTGCCTTGCGACTTCAACTGACGTCATCCCAAATATTGCCGAAAAAGTACAAATGGTCAAAAGAGCTAATAAGACCCCGCCATTTTTGGTATCTTGCTTTTACCCCCCCCCCCCCCAGAGTTGTATACACTGTCCCCATTTTGATTGTAACATGCAGCAAAGATCCAGTCACGCTTTTAGTGCTCTGATCTGGACCAAAGCTCTTAAACACAATTTTGGACTTGGTTGACTTAGCATGCGCACTGGCATTTTCAGCAGACACAAAAAACTCTTGTGGAGAGAACATTTGCATCAAGTGGTAAATGAGAGCAAAGTGCTAAAAACTCTGTCACTGTCCTAATATATTCAAGTCTGCTTCTTCAATTACAAAACAAGTTCTGGTTGATTGTGACAACGACGAGGCTTTTACAAAAAGAACATGTTATTATATTCAATTACAGCTGTTTTTAAAAAGTACTTGATGTTTTTCGCAGCCATTAGAGAGTGGCGCAGCACGGGGCGGGGCGGGGTGGCGCGGCGCGGCCATTACTGATGCACTTGTGAGATCTCAGAAAATACACAGAGATCTGCTCTGGTCAAGGCACAAAAGATAGCAGTGCGCTTCTTTTCAGCCTCGGTGCTGATGTCGGTCGGACGTAAGAAGCGCTTTGGTCCACAGAGATGTGGGTGGGTGGGTGGTTGGTTTGGTGCTGAAGTCAAGTGATGTTTGATTACGCACTGGTTCTTTTCAAAGACTATGACAAACATTGCGCTTGGTCATTTGTTCCGCACGTGTGAAAGTGAATGGTGCTTTGAGCCGCCCTCCCACTGGCTACTTTGTTGTCCTTTCAATTGTTTGTGCTTCAGCCTATTTGCTTCATTGTCCATGTTCAAACGGAGGCCGCGGCGGCTCTCTTCAATACGCAATCCTACGTTGCCCGTCCTTTTCTTGCCCCATGGGGACAATAAAGAACTCTTACATGTTGAGTGAAAAAGGGACCACGACAGCCAGCCAGCCAGCCAGCCAGCCAGATGATGGATCCCTTTAAAGATTTCTAATTGCCTAGAGATGCTTAGGTCCAAATGAAACTTGTCTACTCAATGCAGGGGCTGCAAATGCTTTTTGATATTCTTTCAACGGAGCTGCTGCTGTTATTTCATGACTGAACCAAAAGCGGATTTGTGCAATTTGAGCTTTTCCTTGCCCTCTATCATTGGGATGGATGCTCACATAAAAGTGTCCTAATTCTGTGAGGGAATAAATTGTACTTTTAGGGCATTGCAACTTCAACAGAGGTGTCTTTTCAATCCCCATACTGATTTACTTAACATAACCCTTGGCAGCAATGTTCAAAAGTTCACGCATCTTTTCAGGCTTTTTCTTCCGCTCAATGAACGATGATTGGGGTCAAATGTCTTTTTTTTTGCTCAGTGTTAAAGCACGCTACGCTCCCCCCACGCCCCCCGCCCTCCCCCCCTTACTTAAACCAGCAATCACATTGCCAAGACCACAGCTTTGTGTCAGTAAAGGTTAGTTGAATGCTATTGTCTGAATAGATATCAGTTTCCAGAGCACAACTACAGTGGTCACAAGCAGAGGAAGCCTATGGCTGCGGCGAGCGACGACATGCAGCTAGGCGCTTGGCGTGACAGAGCGAGATGGAAAGCCTTGGAAATGGGAGTCGATTTTCCCATCTGTGGTCAGGAAATCTCGCTCGCCTTCTGCTCCGATGTTAAATCATATACGTACGTACAGCGAGGCTACCGTAGAAGGGGGGGGGGGGGGAATTTGATCCGAGACAGCCAGGAACAAAACAAAACCCATTTTCCATTTGACTCCCCTGCACCTTTGGATGTCACAAATCAAATATCTAGGGATTCACGTGGGGGTCAATTTCTTCATTCCATTTTGCTGCGAGTGCTCGATATTATTGGTACAGAAATAAAATGCCTCATTATTGATCAAATCAAAGCACGCAGTGGGAAAAGCACAGACACTGATTCAATTGAGCAAAGAGCCAACACGCGGTTAAGCCCAAAACGATTCATTTAGCCTCACCATGTGAAGTAAAGTTCATTTGCACTTGGTAAATGACACTACGAAGCTGGAACGCGCCTTTTTCAATACTGCGTCAAGGGCGAAGCTCGACGCAGCGTACCCCAGCTGGCCGGCCGATCGGCCGGCTTGGTGGCCTGGTAATAATATAACCTACATTGGCCAAGATTCAAAAAGAGCCTTTCGTTGCAAATCAGACGTGCTAATCACAAGCATCTCCCGGGCTGTCCGGTGTACGTACGTTCTTCATTTTTCTCAATTCCAAGTGAATCGAAAATAGTTTGACGAAACCGGCCTTTTCAAACAAAGCGGGAAATACTGGAAGGATGACGTCGCTAATGCCATGTTTTATTAATCATCAGATTGGTGAGTACAGATCCTCCCAGATTAAACATTTGCTTGGCACATAGGTAAATAATACAAAGCCATTGTTGATGGAATAAAGCCAGCCACTTGAGCACTCACTGAGTTACGCGCACATTGAACTTCCATAGTGCCGTGGCCATCTATTCATCCTGAACACACTACTCTTAAAAAAATGCTTTTCTGATGCAAATGAGTGGCACTCTTAGTAATTACACCTTTCATTTGAGAGGGTCGACCTAAATTTGCTTCCAGTTACAAAAGCAGAATGTTTGAAAACCACTTTATCCATATGGTACCAACATTAAAACATCAACTGATTTTCAGTCAATCACAGACCATTTACACTCAGATTCGCACCGTTGCCGAGTGGCAACTGAACCCATGTGGCTATGTTTACATATAGTCAGTGGCATTGAAATATCATGGTTAGAAATCCTGCTTTTGTTTACATTTTACGCCTTCAGTATAAAGTGGAAGAGCAAGTCTTTTGTCGGAATTCCTCCTCATCATAGTATCGCAAGGCCCGAGGAGCGGTCAGAGCAAGCACTTTTGGTGCGGTCACTTTAAATACAAAAACGCCCCGCCCCGCCCCGCCCTGGCCGGCACCGCCTCCCTTTCCGTCGGACACATTTGTAGTTTTCATTCGTTCGTTCGTTCGTTCGTTCATTCATTCATCTATTTATTTAGCGGAGGTAGCGTTTACCTGCACCGCAAACGTTTGGGTTAAAACATGTCAACAGCAGCAGACGTGTCCATCCAACCATACATAACACGTAACAAAATATATCCCCTCGAATATTAATGAACACCAGCACTGCAGTCTAGCGAAGCAGTCAGCTAATGCTAACGTTAGCGAGAAGCTAACGAACGCATTTAACGCTTTTGATGCAATTCATCGGATACAACCATTGAAAATACATCCACAAGTGAAAACAGAGCGCACAGTGCTAAAACTAGCAGAAAGACCCATGCTAATGCTATGAAAACGAGGGCATCATAAACACACAATATTAAGATCATATGCTTACCGCCCGCTTTACTGTGTCCGCCGTTTCCATAGGAACTGAACATTCTTCAAGTGATTGGCACAGACAAGCAGGACCTGAAAAATGAAATTGACCAGGCACTTCTTCGGGGAGTTGCGTGCATAATTGCATCCCACATTTTCATCTCTCCATTTTGGCATCATCCAACATTTGGCGTCAACTTGAAGTCATACATTTGGCAGATTTGCCAAATGGTTTGGCCACACCTGTCAGCTTGTTTGCTAATGCCGCTCAAAGACGGTGACGTCATAGATAAACACAGGTAATAGATAAACATATAGAAAATGGATAGGGCGTCAAAAATATCCCCCAACTACATTATAAAAGTAGCTCTGCCCCAAAAACGGTGACGTCATAGATAATAGATTAAAAATAGGTCATAGGAACATGGATACGGCGTCAAAACTATCCCCCAAACAGATTACAAAAGTATCTCTGCAACACCTGGAGGGGGAGATTACATTTTTCTACAATCCCGGAGACTCCAAGCGCACAATAAAATGTATTTAAAAGCTGAAAAAGTGCATTTTCCATTGGTGGTCATCATAATTGGCGTCGTCTCTCTCTCTCTCGCTCTCTCTCTCTCCTCCCTCTCTCCCTCCCTCGCTCTCTCGCTCTCTCTCTCTCTCGCCCTGCCGTCCGTTTTCCTCCGTACTCATATAGTTACTTACATTCCAGTCGTTGAACAGAATAACACAGCCAAGCGAGTTTGGCATCATGAGCTTTCGTCTTTTCTCACTTTTTATGCTTTTCATCGCCATAAGCCAAGTTTTTTGCGAGGGGAACGACCTTCAAGAATTCGATGACGACTGGACGAACAACAACCACATTCAGGTAGTCCATTTTCGCTTCAGAATAAATGTTTTCCGCATACTTTTTGCACTTACCTGTAATTGCCCCCAAATTAAAAATGTTTCATTCAAAAATGTTAATATTTAGTAACACTAGACAAAAGCGTCTTATGTTCAAATATATAGTCAGAAGAGATCCACGTTGTTTTTACTCCTTAACAACAATTAAGTGAGCACATTTCCCAAATGAGAATGAAGCATCAGAAAATACAATGAATTAATATGACGTTTTTTTCCGGGTTCGCAGTGGACACAAACGATCATTTTGTTTAGAGAGAGAAAAAAAGAATCAAGAAGTAAGAAAAGCGATAAGACTCAAAGCATACAGGAAAGCGCGATGAAACGTTATTGTTAATGCTGCAGCCTCGCTTGTCCGTATTGAAATGAATTGCACGTCTTGTGCTTGACATTGTGAATTGGAGCGATGCCAAGCTGAGGCCATTCTGCTAATGAGAATTCGCCAACAATATATCATTCCAAGACATTTGAGCGCCCTCTCGCAATCAAACAAATGCATGCAATCCCCCCATTATTATTATTATTATTCACAAGTTCAGTTATGTACAGAACAATATGATCTATTTTGCTGGACTGTTTCTTTCAAATAATCCTCTGAGTTTGTCCCACGGCTTTGCTTTCCACAGGACAACTGGATGTCTCGTGACCCCTTCAGAGAAATACTTTTGAGGAAGACAAGAAAGCCCCGGCCACATCAGTTTATTGGCCTGATGGGGAAGCGCTCAATGGGTAACAACTCTCAACGACATGATTTCGACTTCTGTTTGCCGTCTCACACTTACGTATACATAATGTTTCCCTTTTCTACCAAAGCAAAGACAGAGATTCCACGCAAAAGTAAGTACTTGCTATAAGAAGTGAAAAAAGGGAATAGTCTGGAGGAAGAAGAAAAATTTAAAAATCACAATTATTATGGAAAGTTTCATTTCCTCAAGTGTCACAGGTTTGGCCATTTTAAAGCTCTTAGACGACGTGAGATGTATCGTTCCTTCTTGTTGTGGCTGATCTTTTTTTTTTTTTTGAAGGGCATAAAGTCAACTCTTTTGTCGGGTTGATGGGAAAACGAAACCAAGAAGATCCAGGTACATCATTGTGCCAGTACAAATATTGCACCCGTGCCTGCCTGCCTGCCTGTATTAAGACAATCCTCTCTGTTGATTGTCTGGTGCAGGTTCCTCCCAATGGAGCACAATACAGCTGGATGACAAGCGCCGCTAAAAGGGTTACCTTCTCTCCTGCCTGTTTCTTATCTTGGCACTCCTCACCTCTGTGTTGATTTTGTAGATGCTCATTACTGTTTGTCAAATAAAACAATTGTGTTTACATGTTTTAGTCGTGCCAAAGTCGTACCTGTGATGCTTGGGCGGCCGGCCGGCCAGGCGGATCAGGCAAACATTTGTTGCATTCCAACTTTATTGAGAATGAATGGAAGAAAAGCAAACATAGTTATGGATGAAACTCTCAAAGAGAACGCAAAGACCGAAACTGAACACACACACATACATACATATATATATATATATATACGTAGTATATGTACGCATATATAATGCATTCAAATGCGAAACATCATGGCTAATAGATGGCAAGTTAAGGCTTGTATTCAGATGAGACTTGGGTTAGGAAGCCCTAGCCGAATGGGAAAAACAACTCAGTCGGGAAGCAAGAGCAAGCCCGTTCCGAATGTCATTTCACCAAAAAACAATTAGTAATGCAAATTCATTTTGGAAATGGTGGCCATTTGCTTCCAGACATTTATACGTGTCCAGCGAACTTGGGAAACGTTGGACATCAAATATATGATCCACTCGTATGATTGCGTACACACAACATATTGATGGCTAAATAGTTTTCAAAAAAATGTGTTTGAATATTTGACACTTGATTTTAAAAGGCAAATGCTAAGAAACATGCTAGCAATAGCTCAAGATGATTAGCAAGAGAAGTCAATGCTCGTGATTTGTCTCTCAAATGATGTGGTTGGCTGGCCAGATCTGGAAGATCGTGACACCAAGTATTTCCTTTTTTGGAGGGGGAATAGTGGGGCAGAGTCTCTGTGGGGGCGTGGTGCCATGCCCATCAGTCGTGCATCCTAAAGCCAATTGTAGTGATTTAGGAGGTTCTGCTGTAAATGCTATTTGGATGAGCAAAAGCAAGTTCAAACTTGAATAACTAAGCAGCGGCAGCAGCAGCAGCAGCAGCAGCTGCAGCAGCTGCAGCACATAGCTGGTTGCAGTAATGCAAAACTCAAGAACAAAATATGAATTTCAGTCCGAAAGAATTGATCCACAATATGGTCCAGTGGCTGTTTGAAGCTTTGGCTCCACTCAGTGATATCAATGTATTCATATGCCGATAATATATGAATGTGGAACATGAGACTATCTTTCTTTGTGAATTTTTGGAAGGTGAATTGAAAGGTCCATTCAAATCATGTTTGCCTTTCCGCTTGACTTATTTAGTCGTTACTGGTGTAGATGGACAGCGTGCGGGCTGACGGGTCACTGGCATCAATCCAGCGGGGCATCCAGAAATGGGGGAGCAACTCGGCATGGCCGGGGTAGTGCTTTTCAAAAACCTGTCTGAAGTAGAAGGCCTCTTTGGTGCGGGGAGTGTTGTGAGGGAAGAGCTTGGGAGCGTTGGCCATCTCGCCGTCGCTCACCTGTCCGGAGACCAGGAAACAATCATTTCAAGTGAAGAAATACTGCAATTGGGCACGCATTTTCTCTGCCTATTGCACGTTCCTCACACATTTGTATCTTTCAAATGTGCACATACCATAGACTCAAGGCATTCCTCAAGAAAGATATACCAGGACTTCTTAACAGACATCACACCATCACTGAAGGCTTCTTTCCTCCTCCACAGAATCTCATCGGGGATCAATTTCACACCTCTGAAGGAGTCCCGCAGAAGGTACTTCTCCACTCCGTGCTGCAGACGAGTATCGCATAGCTGAAGCCGTCAATGCTTTTAATTTCTTTTTTTTTTTACTAGACCAACCCTGGGATTTCTCATTTCCTCAGGCAAGGATAGGTAATACGCCGTCAGTCTGTGGTCCAGGAAAGGCACTCGGAGCTCCAAACTGAAAGCACACAAATGAACGGAAGCCAGAAAGACACGGGCAAGCACCCGCGAGCGGGCGGGCGGGCAAAAGGTTACCCGTGCGCAGACGTGGTGCGATCCGCTCGCAGATTGTCAAACAGGTAGAGTTCTTTCAGCAGGCGGACGCTCTCTTCCGCTCCTGCTTTGGTGCTGGGAGCCTACACAAGGGGGATCAAAATCAACTCTTGTTTCTCTTGATTATGGCGGCACCATGTGGACAAACGCGGTAGAGCTTTGCCTGAAGTCGAACACATCAAATGCCGACGAGGTCTTGTCAGTATTGAATCCCAGTCACAGATGACATTTACATGCTCAAACGGATGTTTTCAGAAACTGCAACTGCGTACTACAAAACATTTGAAACACCGCTGCGTTTAAAAGCAAGAGCACTTGCCTTGTGGAAGTAAATGTAGCCTTGCGTGAGCTCATCGGAGCCTTCTCCAGAGAAGATCACCACGCTATCGGTCTTCTCACCAATGTATTTAGACACCAAGTACATTCCTACAGTGACCAAACAAGGCCAGTGTAAGAAAGATTTCCAATTCTCCAGAGTTGCAACATTTCTGTTGGTTATCTACTAACACGTAAGACACCGCTGAAGGACGTCAACCCGTTTCCAGAGTTGCAACATTTCTATTGGTTATCTACGAACACGTAAGACACCGCTGAAGGACGTCAACCCGTTTAAACCTGCTTTTCTTTGTCATCTGACAACGCCATTTCTCTGTCAACCCGTTTAAACCTTTTCTTTGTAATCCGACAACGCCATTTCTCTGTCCAACGTGGGAGAGCCGTTCTGCGCTCCAACTGTCACTCTGCTCACTTTTGGAACATGACCACGTTTCTACGTATTCCGTCTTTTGCTCGAAAACGGATGGGTTTGCCTCCAGTATTCGCATACTCCAGTATTTGTTGATCTGGATCGACAACAAATGAATCAGAGAGAAAGCAAAAGCATGGGCTGACATTTCCTCAATCACGCTTCACTTTTCACTCACCAACAGAGGCTCGAACAGTGGTGATGTCATAAGTCTCGAGGCTTACAATGACTTTCTCCACGGCCTGAATGCCTTCTTCGGCAGTGAAGTTCACCTCGTGGTGTTCGCTGCCGATGTAAGCTGCGACCTTGGGGGGGAAAAAACCAAATCACAGTTTGGACTCGAAGACACTGGCCAAATAAAGAGACCTTTTTCCAATTGCCATTTCCCTGTGCGCCGGCTGACCTTACGGGCCGCCAAGATGTCCGGGCTGTCTTCCGAGCCAATTGAAAATGTTTGAATGGGATACTGGAGTCCCACTTCTTTTGCCAGCTTCACCAAGGTAGCGGCAACCAAGCTGGAATCCAGACCCCCTGAACCGCAGAAAACGAACTCCATTCTTTTCTGAGATCCCATGAATAGAACAAGACATTTGAGCCATTACCCGAGAGAAGACACCCAATCCTCCTGGTGGCCATGAGCCGTTTCCGCACGGCGTTCTCAAACAACCTTCTGATGTTGTCCTTGACGGTGTCTTCGTCAAAACCTAAGAGGTGGCAGGCCGCGCTGACTTTTTGCAACGATGACTTTTTGCAAGGTGACGCTGAAGGCCGGCGGCTACCTGCTGCCAGTTTCCCCACGGTGTCGTAGATGGCGTGAGCTGGCTCCTCGGTGCATTCGTGGAACTGCTCCAGCTCAATCCATTTCACCTTTCCATCGAGGCTCAAATGAAAGACTTCAAAATGACCCGGCAGAAAGGGTGTGACTTTGGCAGCCGTGCCCATGGCGCGGACCACATCCGTAAGGCCTGCGAGAAAAACCAACAAGTTTGCACGCGGAACGAACTCCCGGTGCACTTGGGCCGTTACCTTTGGCCTCGGAGCTGACTCCGAGTGTTCCGTCGTCGGTCAGAAGTCGAAACAAGGGGCGCACGCCGTACGTGTCCCTTCCCAGGCACACTTTTCTCTGGCTCGTGTCCAACAGAACGAAAGCAAAGGTGCCGTCCAGGAGGGACACGGCCTTCTGAATGCCGAAGCGCTCGTACAGGTGCAGCAGAACCTCGCCGTCCACTTGTGTCTGGCAGTCAAACTCAAATTGCTTCTTCAGCTGAAAGAAGAGTTGAAGAAGAAAGTAGAACATATAGTTAGTTGATCAAGTTGCTCAGAACCCTTTGAGACTTTTCCCTGATGATAGTATTTGACTGTAATGATAGCAAACGAAAGCCTTGGAATCACCGAGGCTTTCCAACCAATTGGTTTGCCTCACATGGCTTTCAAGGTGCTTTATTTGCATGATGGCGCCATCATGTGGCTAAACAGGAAAATATACTGAGATTCCAGTAGAGGGACAAGATGACAATCCATCAGTGGCAATCTTTTCGTTTCAGCTGTAGGTGTAGAATGCAAGTACGCCTTAGCGACAGGCTATCGATTACAGCAATGAAATATGATCCACACCTGTCTCAATGGAAAAGTGACAATCTTACACAATGATATTCTTATTTTTCTTTTCCTCGGGCATAGAGTGAGACTCACCATAACCTGAAGCTCGCAACAAACACTGACGACGCCTCAGGGGGTCTACTCGTCTCAAGTTCAACGGAATACAGAATGAGCTAGAATGCATCATGCTTGCATACGTATGTTGGTGACTGACAAAAGACGTGACAGGCGGGCTGGCGGGCATGCGGGCAGGGCACTTGAGCTGCACAAAGGCTGCTGCTGCTGCTGCTGCTGCTGCTGCTGCTGCTGCTGCTGCTGCTGCTGCTGCTGCTGCTCATTTCTTGCTCTTAATTTGACCTAAATGATGACACCCTTAACTTCATATTTTGGAGTCAACAAATGCATTTTCAAACTTGAGTCATGAGGCCTTTTTGAACGCACGTCTGCAAATTCCGTGTTGTCAGTTATTTCAAGGACCATTCTGTCGTTTTTTTCCCCTCTCTTTAATTGAAGGATACCAACCAACAATGGAGTCCATATGTTTAACATGCATGACCACATTCCTTAAGGAACGCATGCAAAACAATCTTGCCTGAGGTTTTCCACTGTGGAATTAACATGAAATAGTTTTCTGTTTTTTCTCTGCGGACGCCAGCTTCCTCCCACATTGTGAACACATGCATGCTGTAGGGTTTTCATTTTTATGAGCATTCTTAAGAGCCTTTAAGAGCGTTAGGAGCCTCGGGAACGGTATGGACAAAAAGACGTGCTTATGAGGCACAATTCAAGCTTTCTGGACCATTGCCCAAGAGCGACGTGACCACGACGAGAGGCAACTTGTCACGTCTGCGCCCCTCCGAAGCGCTTTGCGGTGCGGAAAATACGCCGGTCCTTTCTAAAGACAAGAAAAGCGACTTGTGGGAACAACACAATGAAAGCATCGAATGACAATGAAGTCGGTACTGCAGGCTCAGCCAGCACTTGAACTTCAGTGTTGCGCTCCCAACTGCTGTTTATGCAAGACCCATCCGTGCCTGCTCCAAACAGAAGGGAAAATTGCAAACATCTGCTACGGTCTTACTGTGAGGTGGTTGTAAATCTCGCCATTGTAGCACAGCCACAAAAAGGGCAGTTGTTTGACGTGCAAAGGTTGCATGCCATGCAGCTGATCCAAAATGGCCAGCCGATGGAAGCCAAAGCAGCAGTTGGCGTGCCCGTTGATGTTCTCAAAGCGGAAGGCGTCTGGGCCTCGGTGCGCTATCTTCATGGCGTTGGCGCACTGAGTCGACAGGCACTCGTCGCTGCCGAACATGGCCCAGATACCGCACATCTCGGATCTGCGGAAAGAAACAAATGTACAAAGACAAAAGGTGCGGTACCAGCCGAGAGCCAAATACCGGCCAAATCACCGTACTGCCCCCAACCATTCGACTTTCAAAGGCAATGGAATTAGAAACGACAGTTCGTCGTCAGGTAAGTGACCTTAAAAGCCGCCATATTAAGCCCAATATTTTGACTAGACACAAAATGGCCGAGTGGAGTTTTCGTTCCTTTCGGCTAGACTGTAATCCGTACATCAAAAATGGACAAAAACTTCCAAGGAAAAGCAATCGTTTCTGCTTTTTCAAGCAGAGAATATTGGTGGTGGCTGCAAGGCGTTCTCTGAAAAGGGTTCGAGCAAAGCCGTTTCAAAATGGCAGGCAGGAAAGACAAAGAGCCAAGACAAGGAATCGCCTCGCAACCAAGAGGACAAAACGCAATCAATAACAACACCTGGCAAAGTGGTGGATGAACTAGTGATGGCCTCCAATTCAATATTAAAGCAAATATTTAAAATGCTTATTGAAGGCTGTCAAAGTGGATGAACTAGTGATGGCCTCCAACTAAATATGAAAGCAAATATTTAAAATGCTTGTTTAAGGCTGCAGGTTATCCTGAGGTGACTGGTAGTTTTCCTCTGGTTGTTTATAAGCTGCCGTCTGTATGTCCGTCCGTCCGTCCGTCCGCCAGCCCGCCCGCCCACCCCCTGTATCCAGTCGTGCCTCTCGCCCAAAGTCACTTCCAATGGAGCTCATTCATTGTTGTGCTCAAACATCAGACTGGCACTCGTCCAAAAGGGACAAACCTGCAGCAAGAGCCTCAGAGCATCCTCCTCACACATACTGACGATTGTTCAAATCAAACACAATTGGTTTGGAAATGAAAATCGCTTCCATTTCCTCTCCTTGGTTTGAAAAATGAAAATCAAAGGAGTTGTGTCAATCTCGAATTGTGAATGAATCATCGACCTGAATTTGTTGACCACACAAAGCTGCCATTTGAATAAGCCTTTGAAAAGGCATTTCAACTTGAATGTGAGGAGGAACTTGCACTTCAGAACCACTGGAGCAATTTGATCAGTCCTTTGAGAGAGACACTTGCGCCAACACTGCTGTCTGGCTGTCTGTCTGTCTGTCTCCCCAAACAAGTTGGAACGTGCCCGTGCCATTTGATTTGGTTTTATGAAGGAACTGACTGAGAGGATTTACTCCAATACTTGCTTCGATAGCTATGCGCTCGCTTTGCTTTCTCATTCGCCTTGGCTTACAAATGAGTAACATGACGGCGGAGCAAAATGGGTTGTTCAAATTGCTTTTGGCGTCAAATCAACCACTTGGTGATGTAACGTGCGCCCGCGCGACAGACAGACAGACAGGTGAAAATGAAAGAACAGATTAGGCGTTACTCATGCGACAACAGCAAGTTCCAATTGTCAAGCGACAAGAAAATACTCAGTTGAATATTGCTCACACTTTACCTTGTTCTTTCAAAGATTCCCAGGAGTAGAATTTACGTTGGGGGAGTTGATGCAGGCGCTAGTGCGATCGAGCCGAGCCGGGCCGGGTAGTGGTTTCCTTGTGTCACATCGAAGATGGGGGACGGCTTAATATAACTGCACCCAATTGAGAAAAAAAAAAAAAAAAAAAAAAAAAGAGAAAATCTCCTCCCTCCCTCCCTCCCCCTCGCACGCACTCCCTCAACTTTCAAGAATCCTGATTATTTGGACACTTGTTGCTGTACACAACTCAGAATGTCACTTTTGTGGTAACAAAAGTAACATACAGTATAGCAGTGGAATTATGGAGCAAGAATCACGTCAGTTGCGCTCCAACTGTTGTCACCTTTAGATTTTATTCAACTCTATTTGCATTGCATTTTGAAAACAAACATCGCAAACAAGTACAAGTTTTAAAACTGTGCACAGAACTGAACAAAGAATAGTGAAATAAACACAAAGAAATATTTCAATCGGAGTACAACTTGGCAGAAAGACCATCCAAACTATAGAAATTCACTTACAGGGTTGGAATTGCCATGTTTTTGTCAAGAACATTAGCACAAGGTAATTAGTCCGGCAAATGATGTCAAAAGAATCATGCATCCTGTTCAATTGCTCATCAATCATTCCTAAATGATGGCTTCGGTATGGCTGTTATTGCAATGTATTTCTTAGTCCAACCTTGTAATGGTGCACGCAGTTGTAGCCTGAATCAGAGTTCAGCAAGCGGCAAGAATATCCACGTACGAGTTAGTCTTCACCAATTCTGGTGATGAAAGGACATGGCGTATCTCAAAAGTTAGAAAGGAACCAAATCACCATTTTACAAAGCGACAAATCACATTGTTGATATATTGGCATGAAGCCTGGACAAAATGTTGCAATCTTATTAGTGTTGTCATGGAAGAACGTTCAATATTTCAAATGCAAGGCTTGCTTTCATTTTTCTATTACCTCCAAAGTGTCCGTAGCATTATTCCCAAATAACCCAATTCAGGGGGTCACCCAAGCTTTGTGAAAATGAATGCGACTTCCGGCTTATATATGAATGCAACGATCCGCCAGTTTGCTAAATAACAAATGTGCTCAAATTTCATTTCTTCTCATTACACATTGGTTTCTTAAGAATACCAGTCCTTTTTAAATGAAAGTCAACTTTTCTAGATCATTTTTTTGTGCCGCCCATTCCAAATTGACCTTCATTTTTCTGTCATCACATCAGGTTTTCATAAGAACAACAATAATTATTATAATAATAGTATTAAAATAACATGCAATATATAATATCAGTTTAAGCAACACAGATTTCTTTGCTGGGAAGACAGCGCATGGTCAAAGTGCTGTCGCACAAGCTTTTCTAGGTCTCAAAAGTGCACTCTTTGTTGAAAAAAAGCCCTTTTATTTGGACATCTTAGAAATAGCAGATTAACACTGGCTGTTCACAATGGCAAAGTTTCATACTGCAATCGGTTGGGGATTTCAGCGGCTGTGAGATCCCGCGCATTGTCTCACAGAGTCGCCAACAGAAGCGATTAGATTGCCATTATGGATTCCACATGTCACAAGCGACGCCTTCAGAGGCAGAAGGCTAAAGACAAGAGGAAAACCTTGCCCACAAATAAAGAAATGTTCAAATCCCATTTCATTTTCCAGCTGCAGGTGTCATTCGAAATATTCAGAGTGCAGCTTTAAATGATAACAATCATAAAAAACCCGGGAAACCTGACGTGCTGGGGGGGGGGGGGCATCTCGGATCAATAGTTTGATGATTACCACTAATGATATTAATTGAGTGCAGCCATGGTAATGATTTTTTACAGGTCAATATGCTGGCTTCTCATGTTGATGACTTGATGTTTACGCATAATATATGATAGAATAAGCCTCCAAACAATATGTATTGCACTTAGTAATGGCGTATTGCTAAAACTTACAGAGCGAGAGCTTGTGTTTTGGGTTTAGAGAGGTTTGGAAGAGCCACCTGGTTGCCACAGACGCAAGTCCACCAAAATCTGGTTCAGCTTGCTCAGCCACAAATTCCTCTCATCCTTTGTGTCTGCGCTCAGCCAGTTTCTGCATAAGAAAGCAATTTGCATGCGCTCAGTCCATGTAAACAACATGTGCCTTGAATCACATCCCACTGATGATGGTCTACATATGTACAAAGTATGTATAGCACACATACGCTTTTGGAATCCCAACCGACCGACGTTTATGTTGAGGAATGGAGCAAGTCGTGTGGTTTGCAACGTCTGGCTTTGCGTACGTATGCGTTTGTTCATTTCTTGGCAACAAACGTCTCATAACTCTAAAGATGGGCACCAACCGCGCACCAGCCGTTTGATAGCAATGGAATTCCTCAGCGATGAAATACAAAATTGGACAATCTATGCGTCACCACTGGGACATACTAAATGGCTACGTTGGTACTTACTTGGTAACACACATGGAGTTGCTGCATTGACTGACGAGAGTCTCTTTGTCGTCCTCTCTCTGCGCTCGAACTGTGACGAGCTCCAATGTGTTGGGTCTGGCGCAAAACTCTCGCTTGGCCGCTTCCACCCTGTTACTGATGCACTTGGCGAGGTTGATGCGGCCAATGGGACTCTGAGAAAGCGCACACCACGGGGGGGGGGGAAGGTTCGACAAGTGTTGTGTGGCTTCCGAGCGGTGACCGAACAGGACGTACTGATTTTTTCTTTTTTTTTTCTTTCTTATGGCACATTATGCACACACCTGACTTTTTCTCTTTTTAATCACAATGAAGAGATTGGCAGGCCATTTTGTGTCAAGTCCTGCCCACTGATCTCTTTTTTTTTTTACTCTTGTGTCGATGTTTTGGCACAAAAAGTGTGTCCATAATTGCAACTTGATCTGTCAAGTTCAATCCCCTGTTTTCAGCCCATTCCAAAATCCCAAATGTACACTGCGCTTGAACTGTTGCCAAGATGAACCCTCTGAGTAAGAGGTTTACCTTTCTCTTTTCATCATCGGGGTAAGTCCAGTAGGAGATACAATATCCCGATAAGACGCACCACCTCCGACGCCAGGCTCCAAAGCCGCTGACGTCTTCAAACATAGTCTGGAGGAAGGAAGCATTCGGTCGTAGAAACATTAGCACCACAAGCAGGAAATAGTCCACAACCTCATTACTGTATCAATGACTCGGGCAGAGCGGGAATCTAACAGCGTGGCCGGCCAGCCTCAAAATACTGATGAGATAATAAAAAGAAGTCTGTGGCTAAGCCAAATGAAACACGACATTGCCAGAAACGTCTTCTTTTACTTCTGTTCATGCGGGTCACTTTGGGGGCACCCACTGAAGTTTAAAAGACACAATTTGAACGCTTGACCCCCCATCCCATCCCATCCCGTCCCGTCCCGTCCCGTCCCAATTGAAGATTGCTTATACTCACCAGAAAGCCTCGTTCTTCCACCTTTGAGTTGACTTGGCACAACATCCTGAGGTAGACGTGGCCCTCCAGAGGGCACAAGAATGGGACCTTTTGTCAAAAGCAAAGAGAGAATGACAAGTGTACGGATGGATGGATGGATGGATGGACTCACTTCAAAAGTCTAGGCCATTATTCTTATCTATGCACATTTCCACCCCATTTTAACCTGTGAAAACATAGAATACTTTATGCAAGAACTTTTTTCCCGCCCATCATCTTGCCGCAAAAAAATGGAAAAGTGTGCTTTTGGGAAAGTTACATTTTGGAAAGAATTGGCAAACATCGGAGTTCAAGTCTGTATCAGACTAAAAGAGTAATAATAAAAAAATGACCTTCTCCAAATGAAACTTGTTCTCCCCAATCGAAGAAAGAGTGAGCTTGTGATGTCCAACCAGGACAAAGTTACTGGTACGAACAGCGCTCGGGCCGCCTGGACTTGCAAGAACTTGAGGAAATGTGAAGAACGTTTCCAACATCATTGAAAGTACACAAGTTAAAGAAAGGATTGAAACATTTGTGAAAAATATCAATACGTCGAGTAGATTTAGTCAAAGTGATGAATGTCCTTTGAGGTTACCATACAATTAGCGTAGCGTCAAATTGTCATTCTCATGCTGATGGATGCTGAGGGTCATTTTGGACATACCTGGTGTCTGGCTGCTTTTCTGAAAAACAAAGATAAACATGCCGAAAGGATGAGAGAAAAAAAAAAATGCACGGTGCAGCAAAACGGCAAGGCATTCATGGAGACGCAGACAGTCATTTGCTGAGTAATTCCTTAGCACTGGCAAAAGCAGTGTTGCGTAAGGTCAGACTGCATTTTCCCCATGAGATAGATGCCCGTCAATTCGTCCGAGTCAAATTCCCCAATCTTGAACGTAGGTTTGCGTCGCTAGCCACCCCATTACACTACATCAAGAGACGTCCTGATTACCAACAGATACATCAATCGCCACAAAGAAGGGGATACTTTCAAAGCCTTACCGTGATAGCAAGAAATCTCTTGGGAGTGATGGCCTGAAAAGGAATACAGATCATTTGATGTCACAAAAACAACACTTGTATGCAGCCAGCCGTGTCCTAAATAAGTGAATGAATCATCCACATCTTGAGAGCACATGGAATAAGCAGAAGGTCTCATCTGACACGTGCAACCCCGCCCCTCATACCTTGGACTTGCTGGCTTTCTTCTTCTTGTCACTGCTAATGTCACACTTTTGAATCTGAGGATGGAAAATGTTCAAGAACGCTTGGTTGGTTGGTTGGTACGAGCAAAAGGCATTGGAAAAACGGGCCGTTTGATTGAGGACCACTTTTCATATCGTAGTGGAATCCGGCTCGCCACTTTATGACCAACGGCGTTTGAATACACGCCGAGAGCGCCGGGCGGCGTGCCTCGCTGCGGACGTTGCTCTTTTATTTTGACAAAGCCTTGATATTGCGGACAGGAGATTGATGACTCCCTTCGCTTGGGCGACGCGTGTCAAAAAAGCACTTTTGAAATACTCACCAGACAATACACTTGGATATCAATGGCAAACTCACTGGAGACATCAGATCTGAAAGCCCAGAAAAAAATCATCGCAACAATCAGCTCCACGCTGCTCTCATTTTTCACATGGAGACGGACCGACCGACCGACCGACTTTGTGTGTCTTACAAGGTCAACTTTGTGGGGAAGGTTAGGGTGTCCCCGGTGAGGCCACAGTGCGTGCTTGCCAGGGGAGTGGCCACTGTGTTTTCAGCTCCGGCCCGAATCAGGATGAAGAAAGAATGTTTCGTTGATTCTGAGACAAAAGGGCACGAGGTCAAAAAGAGCCGGCCGGCCGGCCGGCCGTCCGTGGTGATGATGATCATTTGACTTCACCACGTCTACCTGGCTTGTTGGCAGAAGAACAAACAAAGTCTGCCTTAAGAGGCAAGCGCAAGTCTTGGAGACAGACGGAGCCCTTGGAGGCGGAGATGCCGGTGGCTTCAGAGGCCACAGGGGTTCTTTTCTCGCCCTTCAGATGCTGCAGCTCTGTCTTGAGTGCCTCTCTCTTTTCAGCTAGGGCGAAGAAGAGAAAAGACATATCTACGTGTGTGTGTATGTATATACACGCGTATCAGGACTCAAGTCTTCTACTCGTGTAGAAATGCCGATTCAACGACCGCGTCTGTTCATATTGAAGAAGGAGCCTCTTTTCCCAACGTGGAAAGACTGTGCACTGCACTCACTTGCGACCAGCAACAGCCTCTCTGCTTCAGCCTCCACCTGAGAGCCTTTCCCGTGTTCTTCATCTGTGCAACAGTTGAGAGCCTGGCTGGCCTGGTGGATGACTGTTTGCTGCAGGTTCATCTCATTTGTGAGAATCTAGACAAATGGTGAGACAACGGCTGGAGTCACGTGCAGCACACCGCTTGCTTGGCAAATTGACACAGGCTATTTCAAACCTTCAACTTTTGTTTGACGCTAGACAAGCTGGCGCCTCCCAGTTCCTCCGCTCTGTGGGAAAGCTCTTTTTTCGCCGTCTTGCCCTTAGCGTTGGCTTTCTCCGACTCCTTGACTCGAGTGGACCTATAAGCGTCAACGCTGACGCAGACGTACACGGATTAGGGCCGGCCCACAGTTGAGCGAATAGGCCAAGATTGGGAGGGTCGAGCAGAAATGGACACACTGGTCTTAATTTGAGCAATCTTCTTATTTCCTGCGCATGTGGAGTGAATTTCCACTTTCGAGCCTGAAACGGAAAAGTAACTGTCCCTGGGCCAAGCAAAGCCCTCTTTGTCAGTGTTGAACTGGTCTTATGGCTTAGAACGTCCCCCTGCTAGCTCAGGAAGTCCCCCGCAGAGTAGCTGGGGAAATCCAGGTTTCGCAGAAGACAAAGTTTGGATGGAGGGTATAAAAGACGCAGCAAATGAAGCCGAATGCTCACTTGTTCCCTCGGGTTAGGCTGCTGAGCAACGTCATTTACGGCACGACCTTCCGGAATGTCATCAAGAGCGCCTTACCTGTATGGTAATTTGGGATTGTCATCTGTGACATGGATACTGTCACAAGTGGCACTCCTTATACTTGCTCTCTGGAACGGAGGTTGGCAGGCTTCATCTAGACTGCTATTGTTCATGATGAATGAACCCGCTGGAGTTGATGTCTGCAAAAAAAAAGAGAGAAGGGAATGCCTCATTATATACGTGTGTGTGTGTGTGTGTGTGTGTGTGTGTGTGTGTGTGTGTGTGTGTGTGTATATATATATATATATATATATATATATATATATATATATATATATATATATATATATATAGTATAATACTACATCATTATTTTGGGAAGGGGCAGGCAACAATGAGTCACAGGAAGGATTAGTTATATTAAAAAAAAACAAAAAACAGATGGAATTGTATTGCGACTATAGCCGCACGCATCATACCATCATTGTCTCCGGACTCTTGACCACGGCAGCAGCCACGGTCTCTGCCAGTGGCGTGAGAAGGGACATGGAAGAGATGTTCAAGGCATCCTCCGCCTCTTGATCCTGCTCCTCCAAAACTCCTTGGAACAGATCGTTGATAACGGCAGAGTCGACGGAACCGTCGACACACAATTCGATCTCCCCGTCTTCTGGGTTCTCTTCATCTTTTGACGCGTCAGCCATTTTGTCCTCATTTCTCATCGGACTCGACGCGGATGCCGGGGGACAATTGAGGAGGCCGCAGCCTGTCGATCACGTTAAACACGCCCATATTAAATCGGCAAAATGGAAATGAACTGAACACAATGCAAAATTTTCTTATGTATTGCGATTGTCGCAGCACCTGGAAACTGGAAAAGGTGTGTGTGTGTGTGTGTGTGTGTGTGTGTGTGTGTGGGGGGGGGAAGTGCCCTAACTGCCTCAATGCCAGTGGGTAAGAAAAGAAGTGTGCATTTTCATCCATGTTTGGAACAATTAAAAGAAAATGATTATGAACTGAACAGGTTCATTTAAAAATCGGAACTTTGACCTGGAAAATAAACTTTCCCAACACTGGCTAGTGGTCAATTGCAGTAAAAGGCTACGTCAAAATACCTAGAGTTGCGCCCTTTACAGGGCTTTTTGTAACTTCAGGAAAAGGTGCTTTGGGCTCATCTTTTTGCTCAAACAAGGCCATGTTGCTGTCCACACATTTGTCAAGACTTTCCTAAAAAAAAAAAGAAAGAGAGACAGAGAGAGTGAGAAATTTATCAGACCAACACAAAACAGACAAGAAACAGTGGATGTAGTATGTGCAGACATCACTCCCATTGGATACGTTATGACCCCAACCGTGGTAAAGATCTGGAAGCTATTGGCCACCACTTAATTAGGTGGTGATGCCATAGGTAACTTGAACAAATGACACACAACATTGAGGCAACTCGTATGCGTGTGCGTCCACCGTATCCATCCAATTTGGATATACCATTCACGCAAACACTGTAGTATATCAACCTTGAGGTCTGTGCTTTTCTTGCTTTCTGAGCCAGCAGCATCTCTGCTTTTCCACAAATTATTGCCCTGGGGCCGACTCCGAATCTGAGCCAGTTCAGACTCGCGCTCCTAAAAAGAGAAGTCATCGTCTTTAGTAGACAGACGAGAAGGATACATGTCAGCACTCGCGTCCGTCGTCCGTCTGTCGGTACCTACCAGTTTTTGTTTGTGGGCCAGATCAGCTGTGGTCGTTTGTGCCGCTTGGGCAGCCATGAACCTGTTTTGCACAAGTCTACTGTTTGGTGTGGCCGGCTGGGTCCTTCGCCCCGTCGGCGAGTTTGTACGCTCCTGGCATCGCTCGCCAAATCGGTCCAGGAAGGACTTGACCTGGACGCCTTTGGGCCCTAGGCGAGAAAAACGTCAAGTGGAGGGCTGAACCACGACTTCTCTTTAAGCATGAATAGAAGCGCTTGGCTGTCGATCCGTCTGGACTGCAACGTCCTATCGGGAGTCAATTAGCATTACAATGAATGAGTCAAAGGACACAGTTATGGTGAGATTATTTGAGGCTGTTGATTCTACGATGGACTTTTGTAAAACGTGATTGTACATGGTGGATGGTGCACTGAAGAAAATGGTCAATTGAATTCAACTATCTGTCCGAAAAAATGCACTAGCATTATAGCTTACCGGGACTAGCGGCGGTGTTCTTTGGAAAAGTTGCTTTGGCGGAGAGCGGTGGTGTGAAAACATTGGCAACAGCAGCGCTCTTCAGAGAGCTCGACGGCGACTCCGCTGCTTTCCGAGGCCTCGCTACCGAATTAGGAGTCGCTACGCTCGCGGGACTTTCAGTCTTCACGCGGGACTCGAGCGGCGCGCCGGCCACTGCTGCCGCCGCCGCCTGGATGAAAGCTTTCTGGGGCCTTGGCTCATTTGATGAAGATGTGGAGGCAGACAAATGCGCATTCCTACAGGCTGACTTGGGAGTAAAAGCTGCAACGGACTTTTTCTCTTTTGAAATGCTGACATGGCTTAAGTCATCTTCCCAAGTTCCAATGGTGGCAGCAAGGACGGCCAGTTTTCCTCTCCGCCCGACTGACGTTTCCGAGGGCACGGCGGCGGGGCCGGAACTTGCCGCGACATTTTCTCTCAACGGACGCGGAGGCGTGGCGTTTTCCGCACTCTCGTCTACAAGAGCAAAACACACCGGCCGGTTAGGCAATGAGAGTCTGAAAAGCGAGCATCCCAATTTCAATGTTAACATTGAGCATGATCACACTTCCGTGTTGATACAAGAACAACAGACAGCCCCAAGAAGCGTTCTGCACTTGGCCATTTCCATCGGATAACGATACAGCGCATCACACAGCCCTAGCGAGCGGTCCGGTCCAAGCGGGAGCCGAGCGGGAGCCGAGCGGGAGCCGAGCCGAGCGGGCGCCGCTCTCGCTTTTCGAAACGCTCTCCTCGCCATCATTGCTTTCGCTTTCGAGACAGAATAACACATACGAGGGCTGGCTGCCGCCCATTTTGGAAAATATGCAATATCCTTGCCGACTATAGTGATTGATAGGATTCCCACATTTCATATGGATCTAAAGAATTGAGATTTTTCCTGGAATGCAAGAATTGTAGCACCTTACACTTTGAGTCCTAGTTAAAAGTAAAAAGCAGCTTACCGATGCCATCCCAGCATTTCCTCTGTTGGGCAAGCCTCTGTAGACGCGACTTCATATCGGTGGTGGCGGCAGCAGGCGAACCTTCCACAGGGTCTTCGACGCTCTTCATTGCAACCGGAGCCACGTCAACAACCCCGGACGTTTGCATTTTGGAAGGCGCAGCCGCAGCAATCTTCTCTGATGCTGGCAGAAGCGTTTTCAACTCGACCGGCTGAGCGAGCGGTCGGGCTTCCCCAGTCGAAGATGTCGGTGGGACGCTTACAGGGACAACAGGGGGCTTCTTGTCTGTTAGGGGATCTGGGCGAACCGGAGCCGGAGGTTGCGTTTGACTCTTTTCTGCCTCGACCGGCTCGGTATTTTCCGTTGAGCATCTGCGCTTGGACGGAGAAGGTTTCAAGGATGTCTGGGTCACTGGGAGGAATGAAAACATAAAGAAGCTGTGAAGTCTTCACCCAAGTGGTTAGTCGATGAAAATCAGACATACCTTCCGCAATAACCGTCTTAATGACCACACCGTTTGTATCAGTCAGAGGCTCCCTGGGTCTTTTGACTAGCTGTCGCTCTGCTGCATTTGGTCTGGCCGCCATCTTCTTCTGGAGGTTCTCTCTTCGAGCCCGTGTCCGCTCCAAGAGTTTCTGACGGGATGGTCGACATGCAACCGTTTGGTGACATTTCCCAAGAAGGGCATGCTAAAACAACTTCAATACGACTGACACGTGAAAGTATCAAACAGTTGACATGGGTTGTTGATTCTTTTTCCACAAGAAAAGTCAATATCATATGTTGGTAACATACACCTGAGCCTTTCTTCTTGTATCGCACACAAAGTCAAACGTTTCGGTCCAACGCCTCAAAGTGACTTTTCAAAGGACAGCATGTGAACGCAGCCGGCCGAATGTTTGGTGGTGGTCGGAGGGGCACACTGCCTGCCAGCCTGCCTGCCAGCCAGCCAGCCAGCCGACCGACCCCCCCCCCCGCCACGCCTCTGGCAGCCTGCCTGCCTCAGGTCTGGCTGCTGTGAACCTTCCCACCACCACCAGTGTGAATGGGCGTGGGAGTGCTTGGAGTACAATTCCGAGCGTTTTGGAGTGTCCAAAAAGAGTGCTATACAAGTTCGATGTATTTCTTTTGACTACAGTCTTATCCCTGTCTTTGGTCAAAAACAGACGACGTTTTGGGAATATTTGTCAGTATATAATGGCTCTTCCGCCAACTCCAACAACTTTCAACAGAGAAAACGACCTGTACACACCATCTATGGGCCTTGGAAAAGGACAGTGAATGTTTGAATCACAAACGAGTCGCTTCGTAACGTATACGCCTTTTAAACGTTGAGCTGTCGAGACGTTCTCACCGGTTTCATCACACACAGAGAACTATTCAAAAACCTCAGCGTTTGTTCAAATCGTTTATATTGAGAAATTCTAATCATCGCTTTGTAACTGATGTTACACTTTTGTCTTCCCTGCTAGTCTGCTAACGAGCATATCAAGGAAGTGAAATGTTTCTACTCACCTCCGTAAAAGGATCCATTCTGGCAGTAATGTGTTGTGGCTTATAGATTTCTAAAAGCTCAAGTACATTAAAATGTCCGAAAAGAGAGCTTGAAAGGAAGCGAGCGACTCTACCGACTGGTCTTCTCTTACCTCTTGTACGAAACAACTCTTGTTCAAATTCGAATTTTAGCGGCGCAGCAATTCCGAAGGTCTTTCTACCAATCACAGGGACGGACACTCAATTCAAGTAGGACCAGCCAATTGAAAGGAAGAGCCTGGGAGGAGGGCGCGGCGGGGGGGGGGGGGGGGGGGGGGGGGGGGGGGGGGGCGAGAGAGAGAGAGAGAGATAGATAGATAGAGAGAGCGAGAGAGAGAGCGAGAGAGAGAGAGCCAGCGCCCAAGCTTGCGTTGAAAGCCAGGGAAATTAAACAGAGAATGAGGAAAATATCGGTGAAAATAGTATATTTCAAAAGTGTGAGGTTAACAGGGATTACATGCAATCTTGTTACGTGGCAACAGTCTTTTTTTAACAGTACAACTAACAGAAAATTCACTCATACAATTAAAATGTTTGAATGTATTGCTCATTAACTTTACACAAGTAATGCATTTGTTATTCATGAAACATCCGATTACATGCTTCACACAGCAATACAGTTTGAGATTAACAGCGAAATAAAGACATATCTTCAGGTGAAACAAACTACACCCATCTTTGTGAAACCATTTTTGTTGTCTTCAGAACTACTTTTTCTACCCTTGTTATTGAAACGTAAACAATCTAAACTTAAGACTTTTTCAAGACCACAAGAAATGTTAAGGTTTATGATCCCTACTGTACGCAAGCACGACTATGGGTGTCGAGATCGGTAGCCACACAAATGAAAGGGACACAAAAGCGAAGCTGCTTCATTTTACCCTAACTAGCCCAGTTTATGTCATTTTTGGAAAAAACCCTCATCATTTTCTATTTAATCTATTCATTTTGGAGAAATCATGAACTAACTAATGCCTTTAGAAATGGCCACTTTTAATGAGGACGAGCGCCACACACCCCTCCCTCCCCTCCCCTCCTCTCCTCTCCATGTTTTGCTCGATGACGTCACGCGAGGAAGCGCTCACTATTTCTCCTTTGGAAATCATTGTACAGACATCGCTTAAATGTCTCTTTCGCTTAAATTCTGATCCTTTAAGCACAAGGATGTTTTTGGTTTGAGAAAAGAAATGGCAAAAAAAAGACCAAGTGGGAAGTGCACGCAGATATAATAGCTAACATCAACAACAAGAGAAAATTCAATAGTAAAATACAAAAATGACATTTCATTCACATGATGTAGTTCAGACTTGTGATGTCATTCAGTCTTCCGAAGCATCGTTGGTTTGATTGGTTTCCTTATTTTTTCGCACTTCCTCCAATTTTTTGTCCTGTCAAGGAAAAACAACAACATTGATCATGGAGGTAAAATATCAGTTTAACAAAGCAAGAAGCTTACTTTCTCCTTGAATTTTTCATTCATTGCTGCCATCATTGCTGTGCGTTTCCCTTGGTTGGCTTCCATTTTCTGATTGAGTTTCTCCTCAGCCATCTTGCTGAAATTGTTGTTCTCTTCCATAGCTTTCTGTTGCACTTCTTTTTCATGTTCACGTTTTTCTGCTAAATGCTTCAAAACCTCAGCTTCATGGTTCTGGGGAAAAAAAGGTGGCTCTTCTCAAATTATTATTGCGATGGAACATTTTCCTTTACGAAGAGTAAACTGAACAGAACAATGGAAGATATTTGGAGGGGATAAAATCAATCAATCCTTTTTCCTTCATATCTTGCTTGGCAAACGCTATAGTACAACTAGGTGAATGAGCCGCTTCTTCTACCTTGCGTCTTTCTTCGGCAGCATCCAGCTTCCTCTGAATTTCCTCCAGTGAAACATCCTTTTTCTTTGGAGGGGCCAAGGGGAAGTCGCCTTTAGTGTCTGGGGTAGGTTCACCAAGGATAACCTCAAAGGCCTGGCCAGAGGCCCGCTTGTCCAGCTCCTTGACCTGAATATCTATAGGGGGGGTGTTTCATCAAATCAGCAAATCAAAGTCTTTCAATATTATAATGAACATGACATATTCACCTTTGGGGGCTGCCATCTTAAAAGTATGCTGGATGGTTGACCTTAAAAGGAGCAAATGTAGAAAGGAGTAAGATGGATCAGCCAGTGCTTGACTAAACAAAGCAGCCGAAATATAGCGCAATGACGACACCCAGCGGTCGTTTGCGCAATTGCAACCAACCACCGCCCATCTGCCATAACAGCACCCCCCAAAAAGACAAAAAACGCTCATGGCATCAGGAATCATTCACATTGCGTACAATTTCGTTCTATTTTGAAGTCCATGTGAAAAAGCAAATATTTCAAATGCATCTTGTGTGGATAAATGATGTAAGCTAACATTTTGTTTCCATCGATGGGAGTCAGAGGCAAAAGATAACGCGTACAAGATTACACAATAATTGCGCATTTGAGAAAGCAATTGTCTTCTCGGGGAAAGCGGGTGGGCGGTGGGGTTTCCATCATGGAGTTGATTTCAGGGCGTTTCTTGGAACGAAAATATCTTTCTTGCCGAGTTGCATGTTAACAGTATATGATTCTCAAAATAAAAATGAACATGCGCGCGCGCACACACGCACATATATATATATACACATATATATACACACATATATATATATATATATATATATGTATAGCCCATACACCCGCCGCACACATGTATATACGCGCTTCCCATTGAGTACATTCACATACACGCCCAATTTCAATGGATGCTTTAAAACGCAGACTCGTCGCTTGTCGCGAAGAGCAAACATCAGTTTGTTCTCGTGACCTCATTACAAAAGTGTCAGGCTTGACGGTTAATGTTGTGTCAATGAACCCATTTAAATACATCAATGGGTGTTATTTTCGTCGACAGTACTCCTGTTTGCCCCTCACTCGATCGGTAACAGGCATGACAATCACTATCAAACAAAGACGCCTTGACGGCAGCATCAGCAGCAGCATCATCATCATCATCAGCAGCAGCAGCAGCAGCAAACAAAGACGGACTCACAACAGTTGATAGGATAAACAAGTCGTTTGCGTTCTCGTGACCAAAGTGAATGGAACAACGTCACCGTTAATTCCGACATTGATAAATGCAGTTTGAATGTGCCCAAACTGGTCTTGATCAAGACCATAGCCAACCAATCAGGTCGCTACAAAGCGCACACAATGAGCAGCAGCAGCAGCAGCAGCAGCAGTAGCAGCCTTCCTTGCCTTGGCAAGACACCGCCCTGGCCTGCACGAACAATAACCTCGGTCGGCATTTTAGAAGTGAGCAATATGCATGCTACGTATTGCTCACTTAAAACGCTGGCTGGGATACACGACAGACAATGGATTCACAACACAAGAACAAAATGAAATCTTGCTCTTAGCAGCGCAGATAAAAGTCATTTAGGCACCATATGTCATGATCAATCCAGATGGACGCAAAATACTTACTAATGTGTCCCGCACACTAAGAAATGTTGTTTTTTTTGCACGCACGCACGCTCGCAAGCACGCCCGCACGCCCGCCCGCTTCTTGTTCACAAATCGCACCGGGTGTGCCAGTGTGATGGGACTGGCGGCGCGCACATAAATAGGCAACGTCACAACCGATGTCGTCATAGGCTGCGCAGCCATTGGTTGACTGAAGAAGTCCATTTCAACGGGATTCAAATGTGCTCAAGTGACATTCGCCGAGCTTCTTCTCGTCCTCACGTAACTCCTGATGGTAAAAACAAATGAATCTTGTTCACTTTACGACGGTCAACCAAACGTGACAGTACTGTTATGATTATTCACAGGGGGAATATTGGACAACCCTTAATGAACGATGTCCAATTGCTCTCATTGGGTCACGTTTTGCACGTTTGACTGCACCCTAATGACAGTAGCTGCAAATATTTGGGACTCAATATATATACTACATCCATGAAGCAGGCCATCGTCACAAGGTGGGCTGGCGGCTGGGGAGTGCTGAGCCAAAGAAAGAAGCGAGCATGCATGCATGCATGCAAGCAACAACACCTGAAGGAAATACAGTCGAGCCAAATGCTTTTGTACAAGCAATTTATTCCTTCCGTTTTTCTGTGACGACGAGGTGTTTACTTGGCCTGAACTTGGTTTTCTTGCACAATCTTTTCTCTTACGACCACAAGCTGTACACCGGGCCCACGTCCATGGGCATCCAACTCCAGGCTCTGAGTCCCTTGTTTGTGTGTCCCTTGCATTTGCGAGTGTGCCTCCTGCGCAACGGTGACCTCCATCCTCTGCTGAACGATACCGGCGGCCTCATCTGGACCCGACTCGGCGGCGGGCACCGGCAGCCCCGCGACTTCCTCTACTGACCGTGGCTCCATGTGGAGAAGCGCGTGTTCTCGGTCGTGCCGCAGCAAGACGGTGCCGTCGGGCACCTGCGCCGCCTCTACGGCCACTGCTTCTGCACACAGCGCTCGCTGGCTAAGGTGGAGCAGCTCCACGGGTTTGACCACTGTACTCAACTGGCTGGACTCCTGCGTGGGACTCGAATCCACCAGCGTGAGGTCGGAAGACGCGTGCAAGGTAACGCCGTCGGCTTTTCCGTCTCCGGTCAGCACGTATCGTGTGAAAAGTTGCGAGCCGGCGGGGAGCAGAGTGACAACGTTGGACGACTGGGCCAAGGAGGTGATGGGTAGGTCCGCCAGAGCCAACGGCTGGGCCAAGGAAGAGAAGGAGATGGGGGACAGAATGGTGACCTGGGCGGGCTGACGGTCGACGCTAGCAAGGGGCTTGTGCAACCGAAGCCGCTTTGTCTGGCGTTTGATGCTACTTTTGGCAGCAGGGTGCGGCGGGCATGACGGCAGAGCTTGTTTCTGTTGCTGCTTTCGCTGTTCTGCCAACTGCGACTCCAGGTCTGCGCGCAACAAATGCATCCGTTGCTCGTACACATACGTATTCCTTTTGTACACGGAATACGCGTTTCGTTGGAACTCACTGCAAAGGATTCGAAGAATTTGCGCCTGGCTGGGATGGGTCTGCTGCCGCCTCTTGGCCAGCATCTTCTTGACAGAGTTGAGCAGTCCAAACACCTGGCCAAGGTTACTCAGCGCTGCAACCTCTAGCAGGGAGGGAGGGAGGGAGGGAGGGAGGGAGGGAGGGAGGGAGGGAGGGAGGGAGGGAGGAATTGTCGTCAGAGAGAGAAAGGAGCGTGGCTTTTGCAAACACCATTCTCCGAGCGAGCGAGCGAGCGAGCGAGCGTCCTTTGCTGGGACGTCCGTACCTGTGTTCTGCAAGACCACCGACTCCTTGAGCAGCTGCAAGTTGTTCAGCAGATCCAACAGCTCAGTACTGATTTTGGTTACCACTTCACCCAGCAAACCCACATCGGCAATTCCCTTCCAGAAATTGAGCGTGTCTTCTACGCATGAGCAGACAGACCACAGTGCGTTTGAGTTTATTCACGCAATATCCAAGACATACAACATGATACAACAAACAGTATTAGTGAAAGGTCACCCCAAGCAAGCTATTTAAAGCTTTTAATAGGGGGCCTGGTTTCCCATAAGTATCAGATATTGGCCAGATACTATCCTTACATTATGGACAACATGCAGATACTATATACTAATACATTTGCGATCTTTGAAAGGCGGGCGTCCTAACCAGAAGGCCGTCGGTACCTGAGATTTCCCCAGAGTCGTGGTGGTGGTGGTGGTGGTGGTGGTGGAGCGATTCTGCCGACTTTGAGACGCAGTCCCTCGTTTCAGCCGCTCCCTCCGTCATATCGTCTCCTACTATCTTGCCGTTAGCAGAGGACTCCTGCGCTGAAAGAGCAACACAAGCCAGCACGTTCCAAAGTGTACAGGCAAAAGAGTGATCGGACGGGAGAACACATTGGTCCTCACCTTGAGCGGATGTAGAGGAGAGTCCAGTGCTGTCAGGCGGGAAGCGCGTGTTGTTGATTAACAAGTCAAACTTGGTGCTACGGCAAGTGTTTGTACACAACGTCGTGTGTTGATAGAAGTCAAGTTGGCCTGAATCCATAATCTTTCTGGAGAGAAGCAAGAAAATGAAGGAAGCTACTCATCAAGAAAAGAAGGAAAAGGAAGATGAATAAAGGAAGAACGGTGCCCATCAAGTAAGCAGAGTGGAAGCAAGCACATTGCTTTGGAATGATCCGTCTCTTTTCTTCCGCTGATCTGGAGTTAGGTGGACTGGGAGGGGGCAGCAGACGTACGTACACGTAGTGTGTCAAGACTCGACAATAACAGCCCACCTAAGCATGACTCCACCCATCCGGATTGCTCGTTTCCAGTCTTTCAGAGTGGCTTTCCCGGAAATATGTACAAACTGCTTTGGACTGATGAGCTGATTGTCAAACTAGGGAAGAGAGTGGTGGCAAGATATAAGTTGATTAGAACAAAAACACACACACACACACACACCCCCCATGACCCCCTTGTTGTTATTATTAAACACACGTTTGTGTTGCTGCAACTTGGTACCCGGGTGCAGGTTGAAATGAAATTCGACTGACCTTCACACATTTGACATTGATTCCTGGGCACACGAACTTCTTGACTAGTAACATTGCTTTACTGTCACCGCATGTTATAGGGCAGCAAATTTCAACGTCACCTTCCTCAGTCTCTTCTACAAGAACGAAAAGACGCACGTGAAGCGAGACGGCAGGCAATAAGCCAGAGTGTTTTGCATGCTTGTGATCCCCTTACCCGGATGGCCTTCATCGGTCATAACGGACACCGCAGTTTCATCACACTCTTCTCTGCAACGAAAGCACTTTGGGTTCATAATTGTGCCTTTTGAACATACCTGCCTGAAATCAATGAGAGTACCAAGAAGAAATATGGACATTCCAAAAGATTTGTTCGTGACACGTCCGGCGGTTATTATTCAAGAGAAGGTCAACCCCTTGATGTTCTTGACAGTGCTGCAGTCCCCACGGATGTAAATCCAGCTCTTGCCAACTCCAAATCGGGAGTGGCAAGTGTGATTGTGTCATTTTCAGTCAAGTTGAGTTACTCACCCTGCACTTACGGACTGGAGCTGAAGGATGACCTGGCTTTTATCGACATACTCTGCGTTCGCGTCACCATCAGTCTTCACCACGAGTACCTCCCCACTGGACATAGTTACATCTTCCGTAGCTGCCATCACGCTCGTCGTCTGTTTTGTCACTTTTCAAACAATTCCATGTTGCTAAAACAGGATCAGCAAATGGATATCAGCTATGAGCAATCTTGCAAGCATTCTCTTCCAAGGGATCATGGAAATGGTGAATTGGTTGTATACTGACTGCATGTATGGAGCGGCCATCCAATAACAATACATAACGGCGCAGATGTCGTATGTGGGGGTCTGGATCGATAATAGAGATCCTTCGGGAGCTATTACATTGCACGACGTACATACTCTTCAGTCTTCGCAGTTGAATTCGTACGTTTGATTTAGGAAGCAGAATGGCGTGCTTTTTGGCCTTGCTTGCACGCCTTTCTAAGCGTCAAAGTCTACATACACATCATGATGTTCAGTGGACGTCGTTGAGGCCCAAAATGAGAGAAAAACAGCACAGCAGCTGCGGGCACATACAACGAACGCTCTTTGACTTTATACGGGCATCGATGGAAGGAAGCCATTACGTCTGTCTGTCTGTCTGTCTATCTATCTATCACAATGGAACGGCGTAACATATTGTTTGGGACGAAGTGGAGCAGCGGGAACTTGATGACTCAATATCGCCATTCATCTTGGGCTGGAATTGTTACGTGCTCCTACGTCTCTACGAAACGTACGTCGTTTCGTAACACGGCATTTTAACGCTGCGTTCCCCCGTAAAATGACGTCTGCTCGTGCGGAACCACGCATAGCAAACAACGGCGGCGCGGCGCGGCTCGGCGGCGACGCAACAGCTACATTTCGTCAAACAACAGCCTGACATGTGCTCCTTACGCACTCAAAGGCATTCAAGACTGTGTGTTTTAAAGATCGAATTCAATTTCACTCCTTTACCGTTTGAGCGGAATTTACATCCAGAGTCTGAAGAAGCCGCGCATGCGCTGTTGACTATTCCACTTTGACTTCCTGCTTGAGAGATTGACTTGTCTGAAACATCCACCCCTCAATTTTAGCCGAATCCCAGCAAATGTCCAATTTAATCATATTGGAGCAGGCATTTATTTATACGCTGGACATCGTTTTCGGCGTTTTAGCCTCTTGCGGCTCCGATATTAGTAAGCGTATCATTCGGCTTAGTCATGTCATCGTAACCGGCCCGGCCCGCAAATTGCAAAAATGTGCGTATAATTGACGCCCGATGAAAAGCATTTGGGGCTGACGGTTGCCTTTTTCCCCACAAACCCAAAACAATCTTAAAAAACAAAACAAAACATATTTTGTCCTCGAAAAATGTGTTGTGCAATTAATTACATGTCACTTGTTTGTGTGTATGTCCTTTTGTGTGGTTTTTACTTTGTATAGACTTTTAGCCTGTATTTTTTTATTTTAGCAGATGCACTGATTAGTTGGCACTTTTAATTTCGTTGTGCATGTGACAATGACAATAAAGATCTATTCTATTCTATTACCACGAAATAAACTCAAAACAAAAAGTGTTGCCCTCTGTCCAGCATGGATTTGTCAAAATCAAGTTAATCCAAGATGTAAAAATCTCCAGTTTAAGATTGGCATTTTTTTTTTTTTTTAAAGTTTTGTCTACCAAGTACTGACTTCAAAAAGAATTTGTTAAAAACATGGCATTTCCTCACCCATTTTTGGTCTCTTATGACCCATATTCAGTTGAAGCCTATCCACGCCCCAGCCTCCGTATCAACATGCGTATTAGTTGCGTGTTGCTGACATGCCAGACTTTTGGGTGCACTAATGAGAACTATAGAGGGAAAGCTTTTCAGACTCCAAATGCGTTGCACAGCCCAAAAGGGCAAACCATGTGCTCGCCACCTGCGGGAGGGGCCAAAGGGTGCATTGTGAGCCACAGGCGCCAAGGCACCTTGGCGGTCTGATCCCCAAAACAGAGGCTGCGAAGGTCACATTTTCATAGCCTCAACTCACGGCCCGTCTCCACAGAAACCAGGCCAGATTGGAGGGCTGAAACCGGGCCAGATTGGAGGGCTGAAACCAGGCCAGATTGGAGGGCTGAAACCAGGCCAGATTGGAGGGCTGCGTGAATTTGGACAGTCTCCACGGGCCGGAAATGACGCCACGGCGTCGCCATATTGTGCGTTGAACGACGCTGCCTATTCGTTTGTGTCCGCCTGTCCAAATTCACTGCGGCTTACGTAGGCGGAGCTTCCAGTGCGGCGGAGGGCTCAGCTTTCGGATCGGCTTTGGAAGACGCAGCCTGCCAATTTGGACACAGCAAAAGTGTGTTTAAACAGCAGAGTCTTACTTTGACCTCAAATTGGAAAGTTGCTGAGTAAAAGCAGGCTTTGTGATTCAGTATGCATACAAACAGACAAACTTGCACGACGCGTGCCGGTTTATTCTGCAACATTTTCAGTGACATACATGTTTGTTTGTTTTCTTTTTATAACAAAACGAGCAAAAAAGAGAAAGGGGGGAAAAAAACCACAAAGCTTGCTTATCTACTTGCAGCCATGTCAAAAGGGTAGTGCTGGGGGAAATCGTGGATGACCTTTACAGCTTCGTTGTAAAGTTCCAGGTCTGTGGCAAACATGGGCAGAGTGTCATAACTAGTATGAACAAATCAGAGCTCATTTGACATGTTCATGACCTACCAAAGGGAATGCCCTTCTCGTCTCGGAGCATGTTAAATGTGATGGCCTTTATAGCTCCTTTGTTCGACACCATTCCAATGACTTCCACGATTCCAGACAGCTCCTCTTCAAGCTGATAGATAGATAGATAGAGATAGATAGATAGATAGATAGATAGATAGATAGATAGATAGATAGATAACCTTGTTCACTGGAAATTGTAACATACAAATGAAGCCAAACTCAGGCTTGATCCATTTATGAACTTGATTTTTTCTTGAATGAATTGAAACAAATATCCAGAATGTGCAAACATTGTGCTGTTAGTGCCAGCCTGCTGAGGCAAAAAAGAAAGGCTATACAAATGAAATGACACACTACATTGACTCACACGAACTCAATTGTATGAGAATGGTCACTGTGAATTTGGAGGCATATCTTGCTTCCACATGTCATCATTCGGATCTAAAGCGTGCTGCAACATAAATGATCAATTGGGCTGCCTTGAGATGGATTGGAATCATATACTCACAGGGTCATTTAGCTCAACACACACACTTCTTCCTTCTCCGTCTGCGACAGTGAAGCTTTTCCCGCTGTTGTGTACCTAAACAACAAACAAATATAGCACGTTAACCATGAAGTAATAGCTCGTATGGAGTGCTCGAGTCACGACTGTTACCGTCTCAACATGTCCGACAAAACAGACGGGTTTGCTAATATATTGCGTCAGCATGGATGAGTTAATTCGAGGCTTCGGAGAATCCAGCATATTAGACATCTTCACACAAAGACGCCCAACGAACGAGTGTACGGCGCCAAAATGTTGACAACTTACTTTCCTCATATCCTGTGCGCCGCGCGAGCGGGACTTTACCGACGACTCCACCAGTCTTATTCAGCGGCAAGCAATGGGATATATCATGGAACATACCCAAGGTTCCTGTACGACATATCCGCTGTCCGTTAAATATTTCATTCCGGAAGAAACATTCAGAAAGACTGGTACGTCATCTATCTTTAATATATATTTCCAAATTGAATTCGAGGATATATGTGTGTGTGTGTGTGTGGCCAGAGAGTGAACGTAAGCTCACCCGAAACGACATAGAATAACTAAACTTGATCAGGAGAGATTTATTGTAATATTACTGTGCTCACTGAAACACTGGGTAGTAAATGTAGTTTCTACCCGGAAAGGAGTAACAGAGGTCACAACAACACGGTAATTCTGAACAAATCAAAAGTGATCATTTCTTATATCTTTGTAACGACAAACGGCTCGTCATATATCATTTACTTGACGTCATTTAAATACACAACTAAAACAAGTTGATGAGTGTTGATTACGCAACTTCACCACAATGCAAGTCCGACAGACTGTAGTTTTGCTTCCAATCGACCCCTTTATAGTACTGACTGTTCTGTTTGACACGCGACTGTTAATGTACCAATCCAGGGCGTGAGGGTGAGCAGTGCACCATGTTCTCTTTCCTGGGTTTACGTAAAGATACAAAGAAGTCGACGTCAGAGAGGGATGCTGATGGAGGCTTTGTAATCATTGGTAAGAAAGATGATCTTTGTAGCCTTGAAGATCGGGTGTCAAAATCAAAGTTGGGGGAACAAAATCCCCCCACCATTTGACGTGACCTACTGCAACGAACTGTGTCTACTTCAATTGACACATTTCCATATTGGAATTTGGCTTTGGTCTGCTTCGGGGCATTTATTTACACCAAATCCTTTGTAAACAACATGGAACGTGTTTGCCTGCTACTATTCTCCGCTGATATTGTAACACTGTGTCAAGGCAAGCCAGACCAATGCTCCAGCGATTTGGTCTGAATGAATTTCAATGGACAGGGGTTGGCTCCCCAAACGATCCACGCAATCCCCGCCCAACCAAACTATAATAAAAAGAAATATTTCAGTAAATCTGAATAGGTGAATCTGCCTGCCGCTGCCGCATTGCCCACTGGATTCATGTTTAGCTTGTTCCTTTGCAGGAGAAACAGTTGAAGAGCAAAGGCGGAAGGTGCAGTCGATGAACATTGCACAACCTTCGACAAATGTTATTGTCTTGCCATCTAAGGTGAGCTTTTTCCATTCATAAATGTATGGAAAAGGTCATTTCTGCGCAATGATAGTCCGCACAATGGAATTTACAAATGGTTTCTCTTTTATAAAAGCCATCATGTCCAGCTCCAGCTCCAGCTCCAGCTCCAGCGCCAGCTCCAGCTCGCCCAGTGGAAACAATCACAACTCCTCCTCCATCACCCACGAACGTGGAAGATGGGTCCTCCTCAGTCACAGAGGCTTCTGCGATGGCCCCTGATCTCCTTGGTGACATCCCCTTCGCTTTGGCACCTCATGTTCAGGCAGTGCAGAGAGGTTTCCCTTATATTCCCGATGTACTGCTGTCCAAGGACATGAACTCTAGCCTAACGTATTTTCATTATGACTTCACTTTGGAAAAATCCATTCTACAAATTTGATCGTTTTCACCAAACCCAAATCATGTTTTTGTCTGTATTGCATTGGTTTGCTACTGTATATCCTGTTCAGAGTCATGAATGGGCTTTAGTTGATCTCAGAGTTGGACACGTGTTGTACATCCTGCACAGATTATTTGTCAATCAGACATCAAGACAATCACACTAACTGCAGTGGTTACCCATTAAGATACAGTGAGTGGTTCAGCACTTGTTCTCCCCCAATTCATCAACTTTTCACCCAATCAAATGAAGAATAAAGCTTTCCTCTTTGTTGACATTATATTTAGCACTTGCAACCTTTCTTTTTGATGCAGTGAAGTGCAAAAATGTGTCAAAAGATTTGGTTACCATACGGGATCCTACTCAACTGTCAAAATCTTTTTGTTTTCCCTCTATCTAACTACTTGAAGTCATATAAACAAATTGAAGACATACGTAGTTTGTTGAATCTATCCTCTCCGTCAACGGCAATAAGTGACAAGACGCAAACTGTGAAGAAGACACAATGACATCTTTTGGATTGAGTTGAATTGTTACTATACGTATAGGAATGATCCACACCATTGCTGCCATGGTATTTTCATTCAGGCATTTTTTTTTTTTTTTTTTAAAGCTATTCTCCTTACAAAAGCATGTAGAAAATGCCAACTAATTAATTTGCACTGCATTTTGGACGCGGAAACAATGTCAACGGTGTTAAGCAACTGTGCCTTACTGCTTTTCAGTCCAGGCTAAATATATATTTGTTATTGTTTGAAGGGGAAAGTCTTAACACTGAATTACTAACGTGCCGGATTGACTCTTCTTCTCTCCAGCCAATTTGGGTCTTGCTCATTGTATTAGTGGTAACAATGTAGTAATACAGCTCATTGATGATGAGCTGTATGAAATGTTTACTTTACCAAATGTTAAAAGTACAATCATAAAGTAGTATGGATTTCCTTCCTGCATTTGAAATGAGATGAATCTGTACTTTCTAAATTTGTCACAATCGTCTTCAAGACGGCTCGGCTTAAATAAAAGGAGCCGAGTGTGGTTCTCATCAGGCTTTTTCCTGTCTCCTGCACCGCGGTCTGGTTACAGGCTCGCTTACGCAGCAGCGCAGCGCAGCGCAGCGCAGCCGTGGGGCCATAGGAGCGAGCGTTTGTATGCGTGGAAAGCAGCCAGCCAGCCAGCGAGCGAGCGAGCCAGCCAGCCAGCCAGCCGGCCAGCCAGCCAGCCAGCCAGCGCACCCCAACTAACTGTCTCCTGCTCTGCTCTGTTAGCTGGAAACAAGGACGCTGGAGTGACCTGGTCCCGTCCCGCCAGCCCGCGTGCAGGCAGGTCGGATATCTATCTGGCTCCTTGGTTGCTTCATTGGCATTGTCAGGGTGCGAAGGTAAGCAAGGTAAAGGCGGAGGATTTTGCAGCGCAGCTATCTAGCACGGTTTCCATAGCACGGTGCTAAGCTAAATACCGCCCGCCCGCCCGCGAGCCCGTCCGTCCGTCGTTCCCTGCTCAGATGCAGCGATGCTAGTACCAATTCTCTACTCGATCGTCAAATAAGGCCATCGAAGCATAAAGCGCTAATACCAACGTGGACAATATTACGCATGACGTTGTTGGAGTCTATTCGGCTTATGTATTAGGTCAAACCATTAAACGGAACATTTATTATCCTCTTATGTCAAATGTGTGCGTTGTTTGCTTGCCAGCGTTTGTCATCATACGCCACGTTTTGTTTTGGTGAGGATTATGATGACAAGCCGAAGTAGGTCGGCGTTTTTCATCAAAATTAGTCCACTAATGCAAATGTCGAATTGTCATGCGAAATATAAACCGCTCAATTTTGCTATACAACGTCTTGGATTTGATAAGGAAGACAGACCAGTGACAATTTGACCTGAAATCATTCAAATAGTTGGGATCTGAAATTGTTCCGTTTAAGCACGATAGCTTTGGACATGTTATGATGACTACCTGCTTGCCTATTTAATTGGGTCACTCGGAATAAAAACAGTCAGCGCGCGTGCGCGTCTGGGAGGAAGGATGGAAGGACGGACGGACGGACGGATGGATGGATGAATGGATGGATGGATGAAGAGGCTGACATATAGAAGCTGTATGACAAATGTTTGTTTAATGTGTTATCCTCACGTGGGTCTCGGCTATATATATATATATATATATATATATATATATATATATATATATATATATATATATATATATATATATATATATATATATATATATATATATATATATATATATATATATATGTGTAAAACTGATATATTACATTGAATCGAGATAGAGTCAAGTACCAGTGTGGGAGTTGCCACACATTCTGACGGAAACGATCACTCGCTACATTTAGCCAATTCAATCCAATAGTAAGTTTGTCATTGCTAAATAACATTTAGTAACTCGTAATGGCTTTTAAATAAAGAGGCATAATCAATTACTGAATATTCAGTAATGAATTAAATTAGTCTGATAGACAACTTTAATTTCATCATGACCTCATTTCGATCCCTCAACGCGGCATATTGTACGTCATAGACTTGCAACTAGAGATAAAAAAAAAATGGCGCCTCCCTTAGGCGAGTAAATGCTATCTTTTGAACTTTTTTTTTAAGAATAAATATTTGGTAGGCTAATGTTTCAAAAAAAATACTGTTCGGTAAATGTACCAATTTCAGACTAAACAGGAAGTTTTGACATCTTGGGTTGACTTGCGCTTAAATGTTGCTCCATGACTGTAAACTGGAATCAAGTCCACTCTAACACATCAGATGAGGTCGTTCACTCAGTCGTTTCATGTCCCTCTAAAGTTTTTTACTGTGACACTGTTCTGACTCGGTGCAGCTACAGTCATGGCAAAGTATCCGTTCATTTTCAACACCGCCCATCGAGATTTACTAGTGAGGTCATTTCATCGAAGCATTTGGATCGGAAGCCCTCTTCCGTCCATTTCCTTGCCGTCAGAAACGAGAGAAATCTGAAGTAGAAGCGCATGACACTGTTTGCGCGCGTGTGCGTGTGCGTGTGCGTGTGTGTGTCCCTCAGTACCTTTCCATGTCCAAGTCCGCCCAGATGCCACTGTCCAACAACATAACGGTGTCAAAGCCCTCAATCTCTCGGGTGCCCAGCAGCATGGAGGGCATCAATCATGAGCTGGAGAAGGTCTTTATCAAAGACAACGGAGAGAAGGAAGAGTTAAAGGTAGCGTTGCGCTCTGTCGATCAATGTGTCATTTCATGTATTGTATTGTACTCGTAGCAAAGCACAAGACACAAATACAAGCGCAGCATTGAGGAGACTCGAAGAAAAGAATCCCCCTGATTTGTTGCAGTCTCTGGAGGTACCCGATGGCCGTCGAGCGCCCTTTCCTCCGCAGCAGCGCAGCAGCTCCAGAGGCACCGACATCCAAATTCCATCAGGGCCCGGACGGTCCAGCAGTTGCTCCAGCCTCTCGCCCTGCCCCTCACCCGCCGCCTGTCCGTCGGGATCACACGACAGCAGTCCCTTTACCGCCGAGGATTTACTCGATGATCCCGATAAAGGTTCAAAACCTTTGCTTTCGTGAGTGTAAAAGTCAGGTGGCTGTCCGGGTTGGTTGGTGTTTGTTTGTTTGTTTGTTTGGCTCTCGGGATCCATCTCAACTGCCTCGGTCTCACAATCTACTTAAACATCCTTTTCCCATGTCTTTGCAGACAGCGAAAGTAGCTCGCCCCTGCCCAAATTTGCATCTTCCCCCAAACCCAACAACACCTACATGTTCAAGCGAGAGCCGCCCGAAGGTTGCGAAAAGATTAAAGCCTTTGAGGAGATGAGGTAAGCCGAGCGATACCTGCAGATGCTTTGAATCCAAACCCGACATCGTCCCAATGGAATTTTTTTTTTTTTTTTTAATGGTTCTGACCGTCTTTCAGCTCGAGGCAGTCGGCGTCGGCCGCCCTCTTTTCCTGTCCGGACAAAAACAAAGTCAACTTCATTCCAACTGGCTCGGCATTCTGCCCCGTCAAACTCCCGCCGGTCCAGTCTCAAGAGAAGGAGGAGGAGGAGGAGGAGGAGGAGGAGGAGGACGACGACCACGACGGGACAGAGACGGCGACGACGCACGAGGCTCAAGCCTACTCGGCTGCAAATGATCCTCCCGGCCCAGCCGCCCCCTCAGCGGAGCTGCCGCAGACAGACAGTCGAGCCCTCAGCTAGTAGCGAGCAGAGCTGGTCTCTAGCTCCAGGTTTGACCTTTGTGACTGACTCTCCCAAAACACCTTCTTCTGCCATGCCACAAGAGCCTTGGTATCTGTGTGCTGACCCCTGCGAGCCCTCTCTCTCTCTTTGTCTCTCTCGCTCGCTCGCTCGCTCTGCATGATGTAGAAACTGTCTCCACCACCACCACCACCACCAAGAACCACTTTGCCACCAATATTCAGTCCTGTATTATTCTGTCCATGCTTGTGGGCAGGAAAAGAAGAAATTGTATTGTGCAGGAAACATAGGGATCAAAGTGGAAGGGATGTGTATTTTAAAATGATAGTATATTTCTTATGATTAAATTATGTATCGTGTTCTGTTTTAAACATTTGCAGAAAGAATAAGCTCTTTAAATGGAACGTGTGTGTGTGTGTGTGTGTGTGTGACTCTCAGGCACAAAAACGATGGGTAGTCGCACTGCCGTGCTACATGACCTAGAGCCCATTAAGCACCGACTGTGAAAATGATCGCTTGTCACATTTGTGATTGAAACACCAGAGAAATAAGTAAAGATCACTTCCCAGCTAGAATTGATGTCAATTTCTTACCTTAATGGCTCGGGGGGGGGGGGGGGGGGGTAAGGTGTTATTGAGCAGTGACAGAAATCTCCACAACTTAAGTGAAAAAACACCTATGGTATTGACACAAAGCTCTTTGCACTCACAGATTTCATTCCAATGGACATTGTTGCTGCACATTGCTGTAAACTAAACTGTGTATACAGTTAGAAATGAGTGTACTTTTAAAAACTCAATTATTCTTGGTTAATAGAAATTAAAGGGCGACCAGACCAAACATGACGACATTTGTAGCGGTGAAAAAGAAATGGCTACTTTGCGGTTACAACACGGTAGTCCAGCAGATGGCACTCTTGAACCGCAAAGCAATCCAAGGAGCACAATGGAGCTGCATGGAGTTCCCTCGAGTCTTGTCTGATCGAGTTTACATAGAGGGAAGGTCCTGTTGGCTGCCAGGGGTTGTCTATCCATATATTGATTTGGGCCCCTCAGTGTCTCAAATGAGAAGAATCCAACTTAGGAACAAGGTCTCTTACCTACTACCCCAAATCAGCTGGGGGCTAGGCTGCATCCATCCGTTGGCCTCAGTGCAGAGGTTGCGGCTTTCCGTTACGGCTCCGCTCTTCCTTTGTGGAGTCTGCATGTTCTCCAAACGGATCAAGCTGAACACAGTAAAAAATAATAATAATAATGATAAAAAAAAAGTATATACCCCCCCCCCAAACAGATTAGAAAAGTATCTCTGCAACACCCAGAGGGATAGATTAAACTTTTCTACAATCCCGGAGACTCTAAGTGTACCATGAAATGCATTTGAAAGCTAAATAAGTGCATTTTCCATGATAGGTCTTGGATTCTTTTAGTGTTTTCCTTAAATATGCATTTAACGTACAGTAACTCACGTCAGAGTATCAAGTGGTCTCTGAATACTGCATCCATATACACGCACATATGTATACAAACATACATACACGTACGTATATATGATATAAATATACCTTTGTATATATACACGTGTTTGTTCATTTTGGTGATGATATATTGATAGGCATATAGAACAATTTTTGTTTTCAATGCAATACATTGCAATTGGTTGGTCAGCTATTGATTTTTTTTCTCTTAAAATGATTTCTTTCTTTCTTTCTTTCTTTCTTTCTTTCTTTCTTTCTTTCTTTCTTTCTTTCTTTCTTTCTTTCTTTCTTTCTTTCTTTCTTTCTTTCTTTCTTTCTTTCTTTCTTTCTTTCTTTCTTTCACCCCAACAAAACCTTGTGCGTGACTCCGCCTTCTGCTTTCATTCAAAGTGCCTGAATTGCACTTGGCATGTGGGCATACACAAAGCAGCTCAGTGCGAGACACTTTGCAGTTTTTCAATGAGTGGGTGCCCTATGCTGCCAAAGCTCAGTGCAGCCAGTCTAAAAATATGTCAAAATGTGTGCACAATTTTGAAGGAGGCCTTTGTGAACGTGAAGGAGCTTGTGGCCAGCTTGTCATCTCTGGAGATGATGGCCTGCCCGCCTGCAGAATGGACCAACTGTCAGATTCTCTCTTTTGTGAGTCCGTCTCGCGGGTCCTTTGCGGGCCCATCCCACCTGAAAAAGAAAAAAAAAGAATCCATCCGTCCTTCCAGCCTCGTATTCTTTTCCCATCTGCTGCCTGGGTGGGATTTCATTGTATTGCCACCCCCCAGCTGGGCACCTTCAATCGACTGCCCTTTTGTTTTAGCCGCCATATCAATAGGAGAAAAGACACTTATGGTAATGAAGCCTTATCGTGTTCCGTTCAGACATTCGCCGTCTTCCAGTCGTACGGCAGGCAGCGCGGTCCAAGCGGGCCGAGTCGAAGCCGGCCGACTGCCATCCGGCCGAATCTATCGCCGTTGCTGGTCTTCCGCTTTTCACCTGCTGACCAGTAATAAAAAGTCAACACGATTGTTGGAGAATAAAAACAGAGACTGCCAGGAGGTTCTTTTATACCTCCGACATTGTTCCAAAAGGCAGATCTTCCGCTTTTCGCCTGCTGACCAGTCACAAAAAGTCAACACAATTGCTGGAAAATAAAAAGAGAGACTTCCAGGAGGTTCTTTTATACCTCCGACATTGTTCCAAAAGGCCTTTGGAATTTTCTACCTGGGGTTGTTTGTTTGAACAGTTCCTCCACCCGTATTTCCATATGGGGTTTTTGTGTTCCGCACATGGGCTTATTATTTTGAAGGAAGGCTCGTTGCGGCGCAGCTCAATAGTTTGCATCCTGTTTAGGGAGTGTTTCAAATCGTCCCACTTGTGGGTTATTCGACATGAGCAAGGAAGGGCCTAAGCTCAAGCATCTGGGACACAAACAGTCATCACACACTACTGTAAATTGGCTCCTGAGAGGCAAGTGGGCGGGCGGGTGGTTGTCTGTAGCATCTAGTTCAAGTGATTGAAGTGACTTCTAGCCATTGATTTTTCCTTCATCATCAGCCATGTGCCTGGACACCCTTGACTGTGTTCTTGCGTCCCAGAGGGCTGGCTAGTTTTGCATCTCCCGCCCGCCCGCCCGCCCGCCTGGCCGAGCCTGCCTGCCTGCCTGCCTGCCTGCCTGCAAATTCTCATTAAACTGCGGTTAAACTGGCCATGTCGAAAAGTCAAGCGCCATTGATGGGCTTATCGTGCTTACAAAACAAGCTTTTTAAAGCATAGGACACGGGGGTAGACCACGACACGATGATACGTTGTGCAAAAAAAGTCTCTCGGAGCGGCCAGGTGAATTGTAATACTCGAGCGAAGGCAAATGGGTCGTGGCTTTCTCTTATACATATTTGGCCAATGGAGATGATTCCGGTACAGATACGTTGCGATCGATCCCTGTTTTGGCTGCAGTCAAACGTTTGCAGAGTCCAATACTTGAAGATCATAGCAGAAGTTCAAAGACAAACGCTTGGATGAGTTGAAGTGGGTGGAAGGCCGTGAAGGATGGCATTTTCCAAGTGGCAACATTTCACCAGCCAGCAATCCTTTTCATGATAAGTAGTGCATCCCACGCAAGTTCACACTTTAAATGCTGCCTGGACAACTTGAAGAGCTTTTGGCATTTCAAACCTTTTATCCACATCTTGCCGTGTGAGCCCAGTATGCAAGGCAGCACCAGCGCGGCAAGAGTGTAAATAAAGCCTTCAACAAGCACGCCTGCCCACCCACCCAGCCGCCCGCCCGCCCGCCCGCCCTTGGCACTGTAAGCGGCATGAATTAAAGGCCGTCGGTATAGTGCGGCAAGATTGTGACTTTATGACGGAAATCAATTCAGCAAGGGCCACGGGCGACAGAGAAGGGATGGCGCCTTGGTCAGAGTCAGCTTTATCTTAGCAAAGCAGGCAGAGAGAAACACTGCGTCTATAATGAACTCACGCCTTTCTGATGAAAGCTTTTATGGCCTCTGCGCACAAAATCCGGAACGTTCTGGCGAGTGGAACTCAACAACTTCTGCGCAGCAGCAAAACCCGGCCGGACAAGCACCGGCCGGCCGGCTGGCCGGCCGGGGCTAGCTTTTGTTACGGTATTTTGTCTACCTGGCAGACATTTCTATTTCCTCGGACCTTTGACAGGAAACAAGAGGAGTATTAATGAGTCAGTCGGCCCGCCTGATCCTTCCTTCCCTTTGACATGAGCCACAAAAGCCACCGCATTCTACTAGAGTCAAAAGAATAACAACAAAAAGCCTGACTTTGGCTGGGATAAGTGCCTGTACGTGAATGTACACTGGACTGAAGTCCATTTCTTTGTTGCTTGGGAGCGTATCAATGTCACCATGTCCATCATGATATAGCGCAAGATCTTCCGCACTTTGCGGTGACATTCAGCTACTGGTGTAGGTGGGCGTGCGGGCGGGCGGGCGGGCTAGGGCGCATTTGAAAAATAAACAGACTTCTTTGCAGCGCAGAGCTGAGCAGCACAGCACGGCACGGCACGGCACGGCACACGCTGAATGTGACCGGCCACTATCCGAGGCAGGGGCTGCATCTGTTGATCAGGTAATAATAATTTGAATAATGTGCACTTAATGTTGGCATTTCAGAAGCAGTCTCCCCTCCGAGGCAAAGGCAGGCAGGCAGGCAGGCACGCAGGAAGGCAGGCAGGCAGGCAGGCAGGCAAGCACGCAGGCGGCAGCAGGCGCCGCCCCGGCTTGGCATTTAAGGCCCATCATAAAAGTTTTCTTAAATACTGCTCTCGTCTCGGAGTGCTTTTTACACGCACGCCCTTAGTGGAGTCCATTATATCCCGCAACCTGCTATTACTCGCAACACATTACGTATGCCGCCTTTGAAAAAACGCACAGACATGGCGGCAACATTAGCGAGCCCTGCCTGCCATCATTTATTGTCCGTCTCTATTCCATGTGATGAATGGATTTGTTTGAACGGATCAAATTATTCATGGCTTCGAGCACGTCAGAAGAAGAGGGATTTCAAGATGATTCTTCTGCTTGTGACCAAAGTCTTTGTCTTGAGCTACAGCGTTGATGCAGTCATTTGACCACCAATGCTGCATCATTTGAATGTCTGTCTGTCTGTCTGTCTGTCTGTCTGTCTGTCTGTCTATCTAGCGATCATCTGTGTTCACTGCTCATTTGTCACTTGTCAATCCATCCCAAGTGTGTTGTTTCGTTAGGGTTGATTTTGAATGCTGAGCAGTAACAAAGACTGACCTCCATTACTGGTTCGTAAGATGCACTGTGCCTTGTGACTTTCCATTCATTTGCTCAGAATTGACTCAAAGTGTGGATTATGTCTGTTTCTGAGGGAGGGAGGGAGGGAGGGAGGAGAAGCTTGTTGAAGGACCTCATAAATGTCTGTTTTTCTCACGCTGCGGCCACTTAATGCCGACTCACCCAGATCAAGCTGTCCTTAAAATGCCCACCCAACAGGTTTCCCTACTGCTTGAGCTCCACATCAATTGTATTTCTGCAGCTTAGGCAGCCAGCCCAGCTCTAGTACGTAACATAAGCATAAAAATAAATACAACATCCATATCCGTAGCTTATGTATTGGGGAGATGATTGATCCATCAAAAAGATCCGATTTCAAGCAACATGAAAAGATGACATTTGTGCACATTTTCTGAGCTATTAAAGATGAGGCTTAGCTCACCTGCTGCTGCCAACCTCTCTCTCTCCCTCTCTCTCTCTCTCTCTCTCTCTCCCTCTCCCTCTCTCTCTGCGCCAAACACAGCAAGGTCCTTGATGTTATCAAAGCAATTGGGCCTGCTGCTTTAATCATTGGCAAAACGCAGACAAAATCCAATCACTCATAAGGGCTTCTTATTGATTGATGTAATCTTATTGGCGGTTGAGGGGACGCCACTGATTGCTTTTGTCACTTCCGTCGCGCGTCGCTCTCGGCCGGCGACGTTTCCCTCGGGAGGCCCATACCCGCCCGCAGAGCGAAAAATTAGGGAAGGCAACATTCATCGGAGAATACTTTGGCTGAATGAATTTGAGCCAACATCCTGGGTTATTTGCCGTCAACCGTGCAACTGTCAACTAAAGCTCCCCCCATCGAGATGAAGCTCTCGGTGATGTCTAGAAGCTTTGCGTCACCCTTCATTTTCCAAACTTGAGCCCGAAAAACGTGCATTCTCGAGCAGCAGCAGCAGCACGGGTGTGGCAGCTCAGCCCAAATGTCTGAGAGCAGGCAGCGTATCCATCCGCCCATCCGTCCATCCGCCCATCCGTCCATCCGCCCATCCGTCCATCCGCCCATCCGTCCATCCGCCCATCCGCCCATCCATCCATCCGCCCATCCATCCATCCATCCATCCATCCATCCATCCATCCATCCATCCATCCATCCATCCATCCATCCATCCATCCATCCATCCATCCATCCATCCATCCATCCATCCATCCATCCATCCATCCATCCATCCATCCATCCATCCATCCATCCATCCCAGGTAGGATATGCAATTACCAAGGGGAGGGGGGGGTCACATGACAGAAATCAATATGACACAAAGCACTCGGCCAGCGACTCTCATTCATGACGAAGCGCACCCGACGCCGGTGTCGGTTCCTTCAAAGAAGCTTATTGGACTTTGCAAACCTCTTAGTTTTTGATTTACTGTTGGCTGGCTGATTGCAACAAAGCTATTGTTTAACCACAGAGGGGAGTAATCAATGGAGTTTGGAACAAAAATCCAAGTCACTATGGCTCTTTTTATTAGCTCATCTGGATAGAAGTCATTCAGTCCTGTAATGAAAACAAATGAACACTGAGGACTTCCCCAAGAGTAGCAATTGTGTGGCCTGATGCTGCGACATGAGTTGCAGTATCACAAGAACTGCTGTCCCTGGTGGATAGGAGGAGAGGAGAGAAAAAGGGAAGAGCGCAGCAAATAAAAAAAGCCCAACATTTGTGAAGATAATCAATGCTCAAGGAAGTGCAATTGAAATCATTCATTTGATCACTCTTCATTTGCAGGTGAGGCCGTAGCGCTGCCCTCTTCAGTGGTTGTCTGTACGGGTCGGGTGGGGTCGGGGGGCAACAGCTCGTATGAAGCAGTCCCTCCCCACCTCCGTCCGTCGCCAGTTCCCAGGTGATAAATCACACACGACAGAGGGCATTACACGCACAAACGGAGCGTTGCCACCGCCGCCGCCGCACGTTAGGAGCAATTAATTAGCCCACTGACGCTCATTTATCACTGCGGCAATAAGATGAAAAGTCAAGAGTTTATTAAAGCCCCACTTCATTTCCAAGAGCTGAAAAAGTCACACGCAGACAAATATGGAGATTTTTCAACAAGTATCCATTGATCTAGCTTCCACGCATGCTTGAAGCAGCTTTTAGATAAGACCAATGACTCCTTAAGGTTGAGCAAAAGCAAGCTTGCATCTTGCAATTGCTTGTCGTGGGCATTGCCAGTCCCAAAAGCTGCGAGCGAGCGAGCGAGCGAGCGAGCGAGCGAGCAATCTCCACAAAGTGACATTTGGGGGCACAATGGGAGGGACACTTGTCATTTTTGACAGTCCTCAGCCCGGACGGACCACAAGGGACACAAAGCTGGGCTTCTTCTTCCTCAAGACAGGCCAGTCAACGGCCAACGAGGAAGAATGCGAACGTTTGGAATGACTCTCAGCACCCCGACATGTCGATCAGAGGTCAACAAGCAAGCAAGCAAGCAAGCAAGCAAGCAAGCAAGCATGCAAGCCAGCAAGCCAGCAAGCCAGCAAGCCAGCAAGCAAGCAAGCAAGCCAGCAAGCAAGCAAGCAAGCCAGCCAGCAAGCAAGCAAGCAAGCAAGCAAGCAAGCAAGCAAGCGCCGTTCTTCAAATGCCTTTGTTTTTAGAGATGCAAAGGACATTGCACACATTTCAAGTTCCCACTGCTTGGCCATTCAAAAGAATGCGGAAAACAGGTTCACGTTGCAGAGATGCGTCCTTCTCCACTGAAACCGGCTGTCGGAAGTAATGAAGCAACAAGAAGAAAGTTCCCTCAAGTCCCAGAGGAATGTTAGAAGGTCAACTATCGGCATGGAGGAAAAAGCAGAGGGGAGGTGAACGACGACGACTCTGCCACAAAGCTGTCAGATAGAAATCTTGAACCAGCTCCAGATCACTCCGTTCAATAAAGCACGGTTGACTCAGATAAGTAGGAGAGGTTGGTTGGCAAACAACCCAAAAAATGGAGCTTCTTTTTATTCTTTACGACACAAGTCAGACTCACAACCTTATCTATCCTTGCAATTTAACAACTGCTGTACGTCACTCGAACCGGAGTGGACACAAAATTGGCTGCACGGATGGATGGATGGATGGATGGATGGATGGATGGATGGATGGATGGATGGATGGATGGATGGATGGATGGATATCTGCTATCCAGCCAATCGCAGGGCACAAAAATGCATTGGCAATTGAGAGTGGCACGCATGAGGGACAAGAGCCAGATCAATAGGAAGAAAAGGCAGGGAAAGACACCATGGTTAGCTTCCACACCATATTAAAAAGGATGGGGAAATGGCAAGATGTGCCGCTGGTGCTTGGTATTCAGAAATTACATTTCAATGTGTGCCATTTCCCACCTGTAGAGAATTGCTGGCAGGCAGCCACGCAGGCAGGCTCCATGCTTTTGAGTCCTGCCCCCCCCCCCCCCCCCCGTCATTTTTGCTAGACTTCATTTCATAAGTTTACTGAGCAGCAAGCCAATCTAACAGACTAACAGACTGTGTGTGTGACAATCATTGGGACTTTAACTTTTAAACATCAATATATGAAAACAACCGTTTTTTTGTGTGCTCAAGGCTGTAGGTAGAAGTTCAAGGAACCTAGCCCCAAATTGTACATTTGACCAATACACCATAACAATAGGTTGAAAGAGAAACAGGATGACATTTCTAAACTTAGCATTAATCAATAAGCACTTTTGTCATTTGTAATCGTATAGAGCGAAAGTTATTTTCAAGTGATGAAATTGGGCTCAAACACTTGAGTATCTGATGGGAGGATGATTGGACTCATTGTTATTTGTTTCTATTATTATGAAGCCATCAACTATGCGCCAAGGCTTTTGCATTTATTTCAAAACAAACACAACAAGCCGGAATAGCTCACTTTTTAAAAGGGGACAAGCTGATTCTGGCTGCCCCAAAATGTCGATTGAAGGGAAAGGAATCCAAAGTCCAATAGAGCGCGCAAGATACATAGATATCCATCACTAGCAAGCACACTTTAATTTGCTGTGTTTTTCATGCTCTACTGAAGTAGTAAATTTGGGTGCGGGCTGGCTAAGGATCAGCGATAACGTGGCTCAAGTCTCCACACTTGGCATAACACACTTTTTCCTTCCTTCCTTCCTTCCTTCCTTCCTTCCTTCCTTCCTTCCTTCCTTCCTTCCTTCCTTCCTTCCTTCCTTCCTTCCTTCCTTCCTTCCTTCCTTCCTTCCTTCCTTCCTTCCTTCCTTCCTTCCTTCCTTCCTTCCTTCCTTCCTTCCTTCCTTCCTTCCTTCCTTCCTTCCTTCCTTCCTTCCTTCCTTCCTTCCTTCCTTCCTTCCTTCCTTCCTTCCTTCCTTCCTTCCTTCCTTCCTTCCTTCCTTCCTCTAGTATCTCTCTCCTCCTCCTCCTCCTCCTGCACTCTCAGTCAATGTTCTCTTCTGCACGTGAACATATCGGGACAACCTTTGGCATTTGTGTTTGATTCTCCGTACTATATTTTGGGGATTTTGTTTTTTTTTGTACCTCCCGGCATCTGTGTCTTTGAAGATAGCATCCCGGTTGGGGCAAAGCTCACAGCTTGGCATCACTCCATCCATTCTTCTGATTGGAGAGTCCCATCGACGTCCTCCCTGAAAAGACAGACATTTCCATCTCATAGCAATCCAGACACAATAAGCGATTGTGCTTTTATTGACATTAATAATAGCCAATGGCCTTTCTTTTCGCATTGCTGACCAAACGATTGATGTCGGAGGAACCGCGGCAACACGAGAACGTGTGTGTGAGAGATGATCATCCATCTTGTCAAAAGATGCCAATCCTGGCCGGGCACTACTAGGAGTTGTTTGATTGGAGAGACGAAGCTTAACGGGAGCATTGCAAAATCCTTATACAAATTTCCTGAGGTGGCCTCATCGCTGTGGTTGCTATAGCAGCTATTACAGGTGGTCATTAGCAATGAGGGAGGGAGGGAGGGAGGGAGGGAGGGAGGTAGGGTTGCGAGCGAGCGAGCGAGCGGTCGTCTGCCTCCGTTGGGGAGATAACGAACGCTAACTTCCAATTCGGTCAAGCAGCCTTTGGGCATTTGGACCAATGAGAAAGTTACAAATGAAAAAGTTCCTTTTCTACATGGCTGGCGGGTGCTTTGCTGGAGTGAGATTGGCCATCAAAAGCAAGAATGGCAGCAGCAGCAGCAGCAGCAGCAGCATCCTCTTCGATTGTTTGGCCCTTTCTGATAAAGAGAGCATTTGCAATGTCTCCATCCATATGGCTCAAATAGCAGATTGACTAAAAGGCTTGCAATTAGTGGAGGGATACGCACGTACATACGAACGTACATAAGATTTGACCAGGGCAGAGACAGGCTCCTAACGGACAGTGGAAATCATACGGACCATCCATCCATCCATCCATCCATCCATCCATCCATCCATCCATCCATCCATCCATCCATCCATCCATCCATCCATCCATCCATCCATCCATCCATCCATCCATCCATCCATCCATCCATCCATCCATCCATCCATCCATCCATCCATCCATCCATCCACCCACCCACCCATCCAGCCATTCCTCTGACTCCAAGAAACATCAAGTGTATGCGGCTGTGATAACAACATCGGTCCTCTCGGTACGGTTGCCCACGTCAAGTCCCCTTTGAAATGAGAGGAGTCCCCAGCAGGAGGGCTCCCCCTCCAAGGAATCCAAAAGGCTGGAGCTGTCAGTCAAGTGCCAAGAACAGCACAAGCGGGGAGAGCGCTCTTTTGAGCTTTCTTTTGCTAACTGGCACCATCGTACTGTGTCCATTTTGTTCATCTTTAGGGCCCGAGCAATGACTGCTGGGCGGTGCCTGTTGTTTTTGGAGGAATTCTTTTCTTCCCTCTCTAAAGCCTCACAATTTGGACAGCTCAAAGATGCACAAAAACTCACCAAACCTTGCACCCTGGAGCTGTAGGGCATGAAGAAGAGGCTAAAAGCAGAGTTGCCAGCAAGCAGGCACGTGCAATGGAAACCAGAAGTGACGTAGTAGTGGCCGGCTGGCAGCCCGTCCGGCTGCCCGGCTGGCAGCCCGGCCGGCTGCCTGGCCGGCAGCCCGGCGACTGTTGCCATAGGGATGGCTGACAGCCGAGTTGATTGACAACAAGAGAAACCAAAGCCCAGAATATGAAAATGGGAAAGCAAAGAAATTGTGATGTTATTTCATATCAAAAGGTAGACATGTGTACATGTATGGAGCATATGCCAGCATTTCGATGACAAATTGCCTTTGTTTTCCACTAAGCTACGACAATGGCACAATGAAACAAAACACACCGTGTACGCTATCGCTGTTCTAAACGGAGCAATGGCTATGGCGCCGCATACAGCGAGACGTACGTTTAAAAAAGAAAAAAAAATGAAATGTGATCAAAACTAATGGTGTGTAAATGGTTTATGACGTGCTCTGAAATGAGTGAGCCCAGTGCCAGCGCATGTGTGAGTAATCACAGACACATCATCAGGAGAAAATGAATAGGAGCAAATTTGATGTTCACATTTGTGTTTGTTTGTTTGTTTCATAGAAATATTTGCTGTATGTTGTTTCTGCCAGGAATACAAAAAAGGCTGTTAGAAGAGTGAATGAGTATTATGATTGCATAAAAGTGCAATCATAATACCTAATGATGTGTCACTTGCCAGAGCACAAGGGAATATTTGGAGCCAGCTTCATTTAATCAATAAAGGGACTCCAAGGGCATCATTAAATCATTTTCAATTAGGCAACGCAGCTTGCCATCCAAAAAGGTTGATAGTTCTCACACACACACACACACACTTGCACAACTGGATGTAAGCGTACATTGACAGTCAAATGAATGTTCCCGTGAATAGTAATAATAATCGTTTCCTGCAGTAGCAAAGATTCGGATGAAATAATCATCGACTTTTGGCATTTAGTTGGACCACTTTTGTTCATTCATTTGACACGAGCCAAGAGATTTGGGTCGTTGCCGCTTACAAAGCTAGCACATTTGGGTCGTTGCCGTTTACAATCCACCACGTCGCTTTGGAAATACGTACCTACTCCGGTACTGTTCGCAAGGGTGATGATAATACAGCGCCTGGTGAAATGGAAGAATGGACTTATCAAATGAGAAACATGACTCCCGATTTTGCAAGGATGCTAAAAATGCTGACCATGCAAGAGGCAAAAGGAAATCGTTTCTAATCTGAGGCACAAAGACGCGTTTGAATGATTGCGTTCACACTGATCCATTCACTTTAGTGATTTTCCTGTGGATTGACAGCGAGTGCAGAAGATGGGAGAAAGGCCCACACTTCAATTTTCTCTCTAATTAAGCAGAGACATGGATGAAATTGCCAGACAATTAACTGTGTGTGCGTGCGTGCGTGCGGGCGGGTTATCATGGTTGCACAGTGGAAAGCAGTTTCATTGGTGAAGTGGCTGCATTGCCAGTAACAATCTTTTTCTCTAGCTTTCCACAGCCCGTGTTTATCTATATTTTCAATTAACCTCCACGATTTAACTCTGCTCATAAAACCGGGCGCATGCTCGCTCAAAAGAACAAATGAAAAGTTTTTCCCTCTCCCTCACGCTGCTGTCATGTTTTATCTTTGCTTTTTCTATCCCCTCCTGTCTATCCTTGTAAGCCCCCCCCCCCCCCCCACCCCCTCTTGGCTGCTGTGTTCCTCCAGCCCAGCTAGGATGCTGAGCTTGAGCACATTTTAGCAGACGTGAGGCTGTATGTGTCAGATTAAAGAGAGGAAATCTGTAGCATGCAGGGAGAGCTTTGTAGATATGGCAATTTAATGATAACTTGCTCTTCTCTGCAAGGCTCCCCTGGCTCTCTGGCTCTCTCTCTCTTCCATGCTCATGTCTTGAGCTGCTCCTGCAAGCGCCAGGACATCTTTTGCCCTGATCCGCTCAGGAGGAGTGCCCTGAATGTTCGGCTCGGTGTCCGACGTTGCTTGTACCTGACTCCTTTCAAAGTCGCCACTTGACAAGCAATCAAATGAGACATTCGCCAGACACGTGATGTTCAATTTCAAGGTCTTCCAGATTTTCCATTGCTTTTCAATATCTGGTGTCCCCATTTTCAACACATAAAGAAAAGCGAGTCATTCGGGGAGGGTCCAAAGAAAGCAGAAAGTCAGGAGTAAACTTGACTAACGCTACAGTGCCATTCCACAGTCAAGGCAGCAAAGCTTATCTCAAACAATCAAAAATAGGATACAAACGGGCTCCAGTTTACCTGTGATGAATCATTACTAATGCGAGAGGGGAGCGCCGACATACACAGCAAATCGAAATGAATGAGTGGTGCGGTAATTGCATGACTTGTCTCAGGGGTGCCGTTTCACATTCAAAAGCCAGTTTGAAAATCAAACACAACACCAATCCGCCGCCGCCGCCGCCACTTGTGACAAGGCTGATTGAATGGACGCATTAGCCAGTGTGCCTAACATTGTTTGCTAAATGAGCCCTCCTTTTGCCTTCCACCACAGGGGGAGGGATGGTTGATCAGGATTGCAGTCGGTCGGCTGCTTACGGCTGATCCCGACACAATGCGGTAAAGGTTGTCCTGACCGGGGAAGCAGCCGTGCTGCCTGGCTGCCTGGCTGCCTGGCTGCCTGGCTGCCTGGCTGCCTGGCTGCCTGCCTGCCTGCCTGGCTGCCTGGCTGCCTGCCTGCCTGCCTGCCTGCCTGCCTGCCTGCCTGCCTGCCTGCCTGCCTGCCTGCCTGCCTGCCTGCCTGCCTGCCTGCCTGCCTGCCTGCCTGCTTATTTCAGCAAAAAAACAAACACCCCAGAAACTAGTAGCACTAGCCTGTCAGCACAGCACAGCACAGCACACACAAGTGGCATCCCTTTCCAATATCCCATCACTTTGCTCTTAGACAAATGATCTGATTTACTAGCAATCTTGCACATAAGATGAGCTTTAAGGTGGTGCTGGTGGCAGGCAGGCAGGCAGGCAGGCAGGCAGGAAAATAGCTTCATTTTAGATTTGTGCTCCACTCTTGCCTGCCTGGTGGCCAGTAGCATACATTCCCAGCATCAAGACTGAATCACAGCTTGTGATTGATGTATTCTCTCGGCATCAAGTGACGGGGATATTAGCGTTACAGACGGGGGCGGGGCGGGACAGGCAGGTGACGACGTCACAAGCATCCATCCGTCTGCACGTGCCAAAACCAGGAGAGATGGAGCGGCCAGGCACAGTGGATTCGCAAGCCTGAGAAAGTGCAGTGGCTTGAAAAGTCAAGGAGTTCCAAAGTTGAACAAAAAAGCAATCGAGTCAATCTGATACATGTGCAAAATGTTGCAACCATTTTTTGCCCTTTGTTTGTCTGAGTGTCTCCAGGACAAATGATTGTCATAGAATGATAGCAAGGGAGCAAAACAGAGCAGAGAGAGAGAGAGCGAGAGAGAGAGAGGGAGAGAGAGAGAGAGGATGAAGGTAGTGCCTGAGGGGGAAGGAAGGAAGGAAGGAAGGAAGGAAGGAAGGAAGGAAGGAAGGAAGGAAGGAAGGAAGGAAGGAAGGAAGGAAGGAAGGAAGGAAGGAAGGAAGGAAGGAAGGAAGGAAGGAAGGAAGGAAGGAAGGAAGGAAGGAAGGACGGACGGAAGGAAGGCAGACAATGTGTGTAACCGATGGCTGGCTGGGAGAGAGACAGAGGCAGGCAAAGGGAGAATCAAACGGCTCAATTGGGCCCAAATATCCAAGGTTAATTTTGTGAGAAAGCTGCAGTGGCCAGATAAGAGCATCCCTGCAAATGAGTTCTGCCTGCCTGGATTACTGCTAAATTTATGCAGCTTTCCTTATCCTTTAACAAGCTCCTCTGAAGTGGCATAATTAACTTGCGCACATAAAATGTGCATATTTTCTGCTTGGTGCTAAAGTTTTTTTATTTGACTGCTTTGATTTTTCTCTTCTATTCATTCAGATACTTTTTACTTGAGAGATTTGCCATTGTAATGACACAAGAAGAGTCGACTTCAGCATTCTAATGACTAAAATCACTGCATCTGTTTTTTCCCCCTACCTACGGATGGCAAATAGTAAACACCGCTTGAAAAGGAAGCAAAACGTTGCGTGGAAGTCCCGTGTCCTCAACCGTCATATTTACAGGACTCAATGCAGCAATGTGCAGGCCTCCTCAATGGAGAAACCAAATGTTACAACGCCAGTGCATATGGATGCAAATATCTTCAGCTAAGCTAGGGGGCAGGCATTTGGATGGAAGGTTGGATGGAGGGAGGGAGGGAGGGAGGGAAATCACCTTGTGCCTTTGTTGTTCACTTGATGAATCCATTCATTGTCTACTGCTGGTTGTTTGGAAGGGATTGCGGGGTGCCACGCTAACCGCCGTAGCAACAACACGGAACGTATCCGTTTGTTCAAACGCGAGGCGGCCATTTCTTTAAGTCCATCTTTTTTGCCTGCTTTTTGTTCCCGTCGGTCGTCTGACCTTTCTGAGGGTGCCTGCCGGCCTGTTTGTCCATCACTATTCCAAGGAGGCACCTGTGGTGCTCATCACCTCTTGTCCCGTCCTGTCCCGTCCCGTCCCGTCCCGTCTGGCTATCTGACGGCCTGTCTGTCTGTCTGTCTGTCTGTCTGTCTGTCTGTCTGTCTGTCTGTCTGTCTGTCTGTCTGTCTGACTGACTGACTGACTGACTGACTGACTGACTGACTGACTGACTGACTGACTGCCACCAAATCCAGCTTACCAAGTGTCAACGGACGACTGGATTTTCTTCCTCAAGAAGAAATGATCTCACGCAAAAGCATAGCAATTAGTGGAGTATATTTAATAAGGTGAAGGTTTTACGTATGAGCGTTTTAATTGAAAAGCTTATCTTTGCTCTGCAGATGCTTCATAAATATGAAATATGATACCGATAGCTGTGCTTGTGAAGCCAAAAGGGCTGCTCTTGTTATCGTTGTAATAGCCTCAGGTTCAAATGGAACTTTGTCCACCCACTCACCTATAGAGAGTTATTCTACGACTGCATTTGCCCTTAACAATAGGTGATTAATTGATGTTGGAGATCTGTTTTTTGGCCTACCTGTCATGGAGGTTGATGAGCAACAACCCCCCCGCCCCGCCAGTCCAGGCCAGGCCAGGCCAGCAGCAATCCAGGGCTGAAATCCAGGGCTGAAATCCAGGGCTGTAGTGCAGGATTTGGCTTCCTGCTCCAAAGCCAAGCGGGGAATTGCAGGAGCGGCCGTCGCCGCCAGCTCCACCCAAACGCAGCCACGCTTTCCGTCTTATCTGCTCCTCGCCATCGTGCCGCCGCCGCCGCCGCCGCCGCCGCCGCCGCAACCACCTGCTGGCACATAAGCAATATTTCAATATTTCGACCGACCGGCGTCCTCCTCCTCAAAGCCTCCCTGGAGATTTATCTGGCTGTTGAAGTAGAAAATGAATATTTTACAGTTGACTGGCCTGATCAATTACCTACAAGCTGTTGCCGTATTTTGTGCTAGGTCACAGGGAGAGCTGGTAGCTAGCTGGCAATGGAGCATTCTCTTCACCATACAGTACATACAGCCCGTTGAACCGTCCGGCGCTAGTCGATGAACATTTGCGTTGCCAAAATGGCCGGGATGCCAAAAGGGCAGCTTTGAGAACGCAACGGCAAGTTCACGAGATAATAACAAGAACTCCTTTGACCTCATTCAAACATTTGGAAAGAAAAAAAAGCGCCGCTGATTTTCCTTGGAGGGCAAATTAGTTTGATTATTTCTCATACACATCAATTGTCCTCCAATCAATGGCTTGATTGCAGCAGAGGCCAAAGACTGCCTTTGGATAATGAAGCGCCCGCCGCTATTCATCAAGGGGACATTCAAAGCTGCCGATGTCTCCCTCCCTCCCTCCCTCCCTCCCTCCCTCGATGGCGCAATCACGTGACGACTGCTCAAACGCTTCCGTTGGAAAACAATACATGCCGGATGGAGATTTTCACAAACAAATCAAACCAGAATGGCGAACGGACTTGCAACTCTTCACCTTAGCCGTCAAATCCAATTGCGTGCTTTCAGCTGGACGTATATGGATTTGGGCCTGGCAGCTGAAAGCACGCCATCTTGTGAGAAGTGACAGACAGCCGTCAGACAGACTTGGCTCGCTTGAGGGCCCAACAGAGAGGAAGGAGATTGACCGCATTCAAAAAAGAGGTGAGAAATGTGCACAAGACGGAGAAGCAAAACCATGCGTTTTTGCTCTTATTTATTTGGCAGTCAGAGAGGGGGAAGAAGGGAAAAAAAAGAATGTAATTAACCTTCTCAGTGAGAGAAATTCTATTACAAGCCCCTCTTGTGCCATGCAAAATGTGGTTTGGAGAGATGTCACAGGCCGTCAAGCAGAAAGCCCGGACTGTCTGCATTTTAAAGCAAACTTCCAATTTCCTCCCCCTATCTTTCTTCGTTCTCACTCAAGCTGGAAATTGAGTATGGCGCACTTATGTATGTGGAGAGGGAGGCAGGGAGGGAGGGAGGCAGGGAGGGAGGGAGGGAGGGAGGGAGGGAGGCAGGGCAAGAAAAGGTAAGCTGTATCACCTCATTATCTATTCACTCTACATTTGCTTTGTTTGTATACACTTGATATGGTCTCAGCAATGACCATGGCCTTTGGGAAAGTCTGCCGCTGAGTCGGGTGTCCGTACAAGAATCAAGCAAAACGAGCGCTGCAATTCTAGTGGCGACGGATTCGAAAGGTACTTTTTCCATTTGCGCTCCATCCTATCCATTCGTACCTCTCTTGACTAAATCATCTTTGATGGGGCTGCCGTTCGCCGCCTTCCAGCTTTGGACAGCCGCTTGTGAGCATCTGCCCGACCTAATCCGTCTTTAGGCCACGTTCACGCCGTTTCCCTGATGAAAAAGAATTGCACTTGAATACTACAGGGAATCAAAGAGTCGCTTTGATCGCCCCAAGGAAATGAAACACGTGCGCTTTGCATTTGCTACCCTGTGGCTTTGACTGACACTTACGGGGCACCACTGCTGGCACCCCCTGCCACTTGCCACTATTATGCCATGAGCCAGCCGCATGGACGGATGGACGGATGGACGGATGGACGGATCAGGCTGTGCCAAATCATTCCATCCATCCACATGAATACCAGTACGCAAACAATAGCATGGATATACATACGTAGTATCGCCGTATACGTACATACCGCTGTGCGTGCACTATTACATAGTAGACGAGAAACAATGGGAAGAATCAATATTAGCGCTTCCTCCCAAAAGCCAGAGCGCCGGGAGACGAATCCTGACGATGATTCAAATCATTTTGTGAGGAAACAATCCTATCAGTACAGTGAATAAATACCAAGGAATGTGCACATTTACACATTTGCGAAGCTATTTCAACAAGAGATAGCGGTGGCGTTAAAGTTAGTGGCCGGCTGGTTCAAAGCAAAAAAAAGAAGCGGCTTTTGGGAGAAGAAAATCAAAACGGCAGCCAGCGCTTTGTTTTCTGATGTCTTGCGTGTTGCGGCGCCCGCCGTGCCCGAGATGGGTAGCATCTGCATTTCTGTCCGATCTTCATTTAGGCACTTATGAGACAACATACAAGCCCATGAGATGGAAATAACCGGTGTGTCACTTTGAATCGAGTCAGTCTTCTCACTGATTGTTTCCTACATTGCATTATGCTAAATGCACAGCGAGGATTGGGACGACGGTCAAGATGCGCAGGGAGCATGCGAGTGAGGTGCTCGCTCGCTCGCCCCGCCCATGGCCATCTTCAACCGCACAATAAATCACAAAAGAGAATGCAGTGCAAATGAATGCAATCATCCATTAGTGCAAGGCAAAAAAAGGGCAACTTCTGTTGCAGTCCAGATATGCAGAGATGGCTGGCGCCGACGTCCAACGGGACAAGCCGAGTGGAAAAGAAGATGGTTGATTTCTGTTCCAAACTAAAGTCCCAACTCTCGATTGAAATGCCACATTCACAAGCTCGGAAAGCAACAGAAGGCATTTCGGCCACAGTGATGAATGGCCAAGGACAAAAGCAAACGGCATGTCCCACCTGTATGAAGTGGAAAGGGCTCAATCTTGGAATTCACTAAAGTGGAACTGCCTGTAATCCAATGCCATTACAGTAGAAAAGAGGTCAGGGCAGAGGGGGCACAGGAGTAGAGGACCAAGTCCTTTCTTTAACCTTCCCAGTGGAAAAACAAATACCACATGCCACTTTTCAAGTGGAGTAGATACACAATCAATCATGTCCAATCATTTGTAGTTCAAACAAACACTTGGTTAATAAGAGCAAGCCTCCACTTTTTTCTGTCTGTCTGTCTGCCTGTCTGTCTGTCTGTCTGTCAACTGCTGTATACGCAAAACAATGACAGAGAATGCTGCTTTCTGTATATGTTTTTTTTTTCTTGATCTGGGTACTTTAAGTGCAACTCATCTCATCTTGGCCGTTGTTTGATTGCAGTCTGACAACGGCCGCTATTGTCTTGTGGGAGCAGTACAAATACGGAAGCAATATCCAACCTTAAGCAGGCAGTTGAATGGCAGGCAACCTGAAGGCTTGGGATGGCTGCCTGCCTGCCTGCCTGCCTTCGCGCTGCTAATTAATGAAGCTCCCTCCAACTCTCACACACCTTCACCTCCGCCCCAAGAACCAGCGCACTGACCCAAGCCGCCGCTATTTCTGTGTGTGAGTTGATTATTTTCTCCAAGTGAGCCTCAGCTGTAAGGAATCAAGATCAACGCTCTCTTGAAGTGGTCTCCACCACAAAGCCACCAGATGGTCACAACAAACATTGCATTTGGATGTTTGCCTTCAAGCAAAATTTGACTCTGCTTGTCATATCAATAAAGGAATAGTGAGTGGGGAGGACAGATGGAAGCAGCAAACAAGGGAATAGCCAAAGACAGAGCTTAGCGTACAGCCGGGCTACAGATGCACGCTGTTCCTACGCTGAGCGTTCCAACTGGCAACGGGGGGGGGGCAGGGCAGGGCGGGGTGGGGCAGGGCAGGGCGGGGCGGGGCAGGGCAGGGCGGGGTAGGGCGGGGCAGGGCAGGGCAGCCATACCGCCACTGCAGCCTGCAGAGTGGTGGTGTGGGGGGGCTCTTCCTTTTCACTTGCCAACGTTGTCTTCTGCTTGTCCATTTCACCACGCAATGCCCAGAGGAAGCAAACATCTGGCAGACTGCTTGCTGATCACAGAAGCCCAAAGAAGCACCTCATGCTTTAAGAATAGCAAGGCAGTCAGCAACAGAAAGCGCCATCCAAAGGGTCTTCTCTTCTCTTCTCTTCTCTTCTCTTCTCTTCTCTTCTCTTCTCTTCTCTTCTCTTCTCTTCTCTTCTCTTCTCTTCTCTTCTCTTCTCTTCTCTTCTCTTCTCTTCTCTTCTCTTCTCTTCTCTTCTCTTCTCTTCTCTTCTCTTCTCTTCTCTTCTCTTCTCTTCTCTTCTCTTCTCTTCTCTTCTCTTCTCTTCTCTTCTCTTCTCTTCTCTTCTCTTCTCTTCTCTTCTCTTCTCTTCTCTTCTCTTCTCTTCTCTTCTCTTCTCTTCTCTTCTCTTCTCTTCATTTGATCCGTCATCAATGTCAACAAGAAAAAGCACATCCATTCACCTGTTTGACACCAGAAAGTAAATGGCGAAAAATCCAGCAAAGCCGACTCATAAATGTCAAAAATGGTGGAAAAAAAGGTCATCTGATGACTGCCGCCACACATGGATTGGTCTAAGGGAGCAGTGCTTTTCCAAAGCCGTGCCCACATGCACATGCCAACACCAGGTGACCTCTTCATAGCAAGCGTGCAAACACATGGCAACGCGTACACGTCATGTGCAAGTTATTGCACGGTCTACACTCGTGTGCCCGCCCAGCGGCCTTGCAGATGCATTTTGCGCTGTGTTTGAAGAGACCCCGGCCCAGATGGTGAGCATGGCTGCCAGATCAATTACGTACCAACAGCCCGCGTACCACGCAGCAGCGTTTTGCTCGGAGCACCGATAAAACGGAGCGGCGTTTTCGACCACATGTTGTCACAGCACGCTGCGACATCGACGACTCGCCAACTTCATGCTACACGGTGCGCTAAGTGGCACTTTGCCAAGCTACTTTTGATGGATTCCCAACATACGTACTACGTACGTAATGGAATGAAGCAAAAATGAAGCGGCGAAAGATGGCTGGCTCGTCAAGACATTGCCGAAAGCAAAAGCAAAAGCAAAAGCAAAAGCAAAAGCAAAAGCAAAAGCAAGCATCCCAGGTGCCCCACAAAAGATTTTCCATCATAAGACAATATGGCCCGATCGCACTGGCGTGGTGGCATGTAAGCGAGCCATCTACCATTTCTTTGACTTGAACTGAATTAGTATTGGCTATGTGCACCTTTTCAGGAGTGCTGAAGCTGAGGAGATGCAACTTGGTAGGCTGATTGCACACTTTGACATATTTATGCTCATTCTTTCTGGTAGAGCATTTCCACTTGTCTTGATATATGCTGCTTCACATACGCAGACAATCTTCTGACATCCTCGCACGCTTTTTAGATACTAGCTTTCAAACAAGCAAGAGAGGTTTTTGTTTGATCCTCACGTTCATGTGTGAACCTTGACTCAAACTTTGATTTATTCATTCAAATCAACAATGCTCCCGGAAGAGTCAAAAGGTGATTTTATTTTGATCTTCTATGCTCTTAGAATGTTGCCGCAGCAAAATGGATTCTCAAGCGGCCAGGCAGCCAGCCACAGACCGAGCGAGCGAGCGAGCGAGCGACCGACCGACCGTTGGTTATATGGAAGAGCAGAGATAAAGGCTTTGACTAGTCTTGCATCATCTGTGAATAATTTGTTCAAACAAAGCAACATTTGCAATGAAAGTAAAGAATGCAATCACTTGACAAACTGATTTCTTCCCTTCTCGTTTCACTTGAGCCGAGCAGACAGAAATGTGATGCTTGCCAGCCAGCCAGCCAGGCAGCCAGCCAGCCAGGCAGCCAGCCAGCCAGCCAGGCAGCCAGGCAGCCAGCCAGCCAGCCAGCCAGCCAGCCAGGCAGCCAGGCAGCCAGGCAGCCAGGCAGCCAGCCAGCCAGGCAGCCAGGCAGCCAGGCAGCCAGCCAGCCAGGCAGCCAGCCAGCCAGGCAGCCAGGCAGCCAGCCAGCCAGCCAGCCAGCCAGCCAGCCAGCCAGCCAGCCAGCCAGCCAGCCAGCCAGCCAGCCAGCCAGCCAGCCCGTGCTGCAATTCACCAGCTAGCAGCCTCTGTGGCTGTCTGTCTGAGCCAGGACCCGGGCCCGTTCATGCTTGGCTGAGGGCCAAGAGGCTACCTACGAGGCGACGAGCTCCACGGCTGGGTCGCTCACAAGACTCCGTGTCTCCGTCTCATTGCCCAGAGGCGGGCTCAGGCTCGGGCTCGGGCTCGGGCTCGGGCTGAGGACTCGTTGCAGTATACACTCAAGTATGTTGATACTAAATATGCATGACAAAATGAAGCTTTTGCAATGTTTTTGCATCCGCTGTCACTCCCTCCCCAGAGACAGAGCGACTAAAGAAAACGACAAAAATACGTAGCAACACAGAGCTCATTTGAATCACGACCACGATCCAATGTCGTTCAAATCACACCCCCACACCGATGAAATTGATCACGGTCACTTGCCATTATAACATTTGAACAGCAACAACAAAAGCAGCAGTCAGCAGAACAAATACCAAGCATTGTAATTGAACGGACAATGGCGAAATGAAGGCATTTGGGAGGCAAAAGCACTACGGACGGACGGACGGACGGACGGACATTGGCTGGCGCTGTTCATTTCTCGCTATCCGGAGGCAGTAAAAGCAATCGAGTTAACACATGCAGCATATTAAATGTCTGCTGGAGGCGTGCAAACAGTTATTCTTTCACTACTGATTAAAGATGCAATAATCAAAATGATTAGAGAGCTCTGGATTAGCTCCTGGCGGTGGGTCGGGAGCCGCATTCGACGCCATCCAGCGATGGCCGCCAAGGCGTCCCGGCGACTTATTTGGCCAGCGGATGACCGACCACCACGTCACCGTCGAGTGTGCGACCAGCAAGACTGTCAATTTGGTGCCGAAGGAGGAGGGATGCCGTTTGTGTACGAATACGATGCGCGCGGCTGCAAAATCGAATGAAAGACAAAGGGCACTTCCACAGCTCCTTGGTTTGAAAAAGTGCCTTCTTTTCCAAACTATGCACAGAAAACAAACAATTACATTCATGACTGCCTTTATTTTGCGCCATGATTGAGCAGTGCGCGCGGGCGGGCGGGCGGGCAAGCAGATTAATTAGCTAGCGTCTGGAAAGCTACGTCAATTCTCCCAGCATTGTCACATTGATGGATAGATAGCTGATTAAAGCCATTGATGAGTACAGCGGATCAAAACGGTCCAAAACAGGCAAAAGTGACAAAGAAAAGCTACAAAGGACGACAAGACAAGACAAGAAAAGGCAAGAAAAGAAAAGAAAAGAAAGAAAAAGAAAAGCAAATAATTGGCTTGAAGGCTGAAAGTGCATTCCAGCCATGGCTGGGCTGGGCTGGGCTCGTGTGTCGTTTGATGAGCTGAGCTTTCTCATTAGGCAGTCTCTGGAAATATCAGAGAATTAATTCAAATGAGAGGATAGGAAAAAGTGGGCTGCCAACCACGGGGCAAGCGGCATAATCATTGTTGTGATCAGAGCGCTATTGTCTCGCTGGCTGGCTGGCTGGCTGGCTGGCTGTGACTCTCCCGCTCTCCCTGCCTCCCTGCCTCCCTCCCTCCCTCCCATGTTTATCAGGATTCCGCCGGCCGGCTGGCCGACCAGCGCCCGCCCAGAGCTTGTTTGATAGAGCGTTTGCTTCCTTCCCAGTGCTGCCAGGAGCTTCAAAGTCTTCATTTACTCGCCAGAGTGCGGACACACGCACTGATCGCTCAAACAGCTCTCACTAGGCTCCGTTTTATCAGCTAGTTTCCAGATTTAGATGAGAAAGATTCTCAGCAAGTTCATATCTTTCCTTTTTCTCATACATGCAGAGCAGAGCAGAGCAGAGCAGAGCAGAGCAGAGCAGAGCAGAGCAGAGCAGAGCAGAGCAGAGCAGAGCAGAGCAGGCTTGTCGGTGTTCCACAGAGAAAAATATCCTCAAATTCATCTTCCCCATTGTCATCGCACATACTTGAGATGACAGCTTCATCCTTATTGGATTAGATTGCCTTTAGGAGTACGGAGCAGCGAGCGAGGAAGACACAACGCGCAAGGCCGGTGTTTGTGCCGGATAAAGCGAGGCCATCTTATCTCAATAGAACATGGGGACCTGCGCAAGAGTTGACATCATGTCCTCGTTGTCTGGGTGGGGGGGTGGGGGGGGGGGCACACGACATCCCTTGCTTGTCCTCCACGTCCCACTGGGAATATGGGCCGGGGCGAGCTGGACTGTAAAGCAAGGAGTCCGAGATAGCGCGTGATGAATGAGGTGTTATAGATTGCGCAGCCGCTGTTATCTTTGGGGGCACTTGCTCACACATATGTATTCTTATCACGCAATCGCAAATACTAGTATGTGCAGTCGTCCCCTTTGAAGGCAGGTCCGAACACGGCCAAAAAACAATTGGTACTCACGCTGGTGTTGATTGTTGCAGAGTGGCTGACGGCTATATTGACGGCCATGGCAAAGGCTTGTCAAAGGTTTGCATGCCATGCCATATGGATGGACGGATCAATTGGCACATTCTCCCTTATATAGCGAGCGCTTCATGTCTCAAAAGGGCGGCTCTTAGTCAAATGGAAGCCATCACTATGGACTCCACCCACCCACCCATCCATCCATCCATCCAGCCATCATCTGCAATTGGGAGGATTTCACTCATCCAAAACACAGCTAGCCATTTGAACGAGTGCCGTGCCGTGCCGCGCCGTGCCGCGCAATAAATACATGCAAGCATGCACTCGTGCCGACGAGATCAATCTCCTCACTTGCAAACAAAGTGTCGGTTCTGCTGGAGCAATCCCTTCCTAGAGTTGAATGATATGGATTGCGGCCTTCCAAAAGTCCTCCCTGAATACTTGACTCACTTTGTCCCAAAGCAATTATCTTACCATTAAATGATAACATTCAGCAAAAGGAGTACAATGACATTGAGCAACTAACTCGGTGTCAGCGGGACACGGCGTTTAGCAAACGACGTGCAAAATCAGATGGCCATTTTGCCGACGCAAAGTCTCTCCAAAGCCAGCAAAGTCGGCGGCCGGCCGACCGGCCGGCCGGCTGGCTGGCTCGAGCCGAGCAAGTAGAATTGCTCACGCTGGGGCAGATCGGGAGGGAGGGAGGGAGCAGCTGTGGGGAATTGTTTTGCCAGGCTCATCCTGGCCCTTTACAGATAAGCTGGAGTAAATCTCCCTTGATGTCCTCAGAGAGGAGGAGAGAAGATGGAGACAGACGAGAGCAAACATCAGGCAGACCTCGGCCAAATGATTCAAGCTTCAAATGACTTTGGAATCAACAAAAGGGAACCACAGCATTGCTATTCTGCTATTGCTTACAATGTCACAGCACCTCTGATGACATTGGGGGAGGCAAAGAATGTGGCCAAATGTGGAACTCTTTACCTGACCCAATAAATACAAACAAGCATGCACTAGACTAGAGGAAGAAACAGGCCCACGTTGTTCAGAAATCAAAACGGACCTTCTCATCGAAAGCACTCTGCTAAAGGCTTGAGAGGAAACCAGAAACAGCCCAACTCAAAGCACCCGCCGTCCGTACTACCTTCATTGGCAGCCAAATACAATCATCAATCCATTGGCCTAATATTCGCATTGATGTAGCGCATGCGTAGTATAGCCTTCTATTCTTTTCGGCAATTTCATGAAGACTTCCACCAGCTGTGCAAAGTTCATACGCAATGCAAAGTGATGACTGGATGGATGGATAGATAGATACTTAATCCCATTGGGGAAATTCAGTCCATCTATTCATAGAATCATAGATCAATTGTTGGGGTGTAGTGCTGGAAAGCCAGACGAGGCTTGGACATTTCTTGTCTCTCCCCACCAGCGCATGTCACTCGGGTCAACGTTTCAGACTTGTAAGCACTTGTGGGATTATCGGGTCAAATGCACAATGTCACTCACTCACTCACTCACTCACTCACTCACTCACTCACTGCCTCACTCACTCACTCACTGCCTCAGTCACTCACTCACTGCCTCAGTCACTCACTCACTGCCTCAGTCACTCACTCACTGCCTCACTCACTGCCTCACTGCCTCACTCACTGCCTCACTCACTCACTGCCTCACTCACTCACTGCCTCACTCACTCACTGCCTCACTCACTCACTGCCTCACTCACTCACTCACTCACTCACTCACTCACTCACTCACTCACTCACTCACTCACTCACTCACTCACTCACTCACTCACTCACTCACTCACTCACTCACTCACTCACTCACTCACTCACTCACTCACTCACTCACTCACTCGTCTCATTTTTTTACGCTTGGGAAATTGAGATTGTATCGCATGTCTTGATTTCAAGTCAAGCAGCTGGTCTGGTCCAAGATGGCAAATATACTAATAAATGAGCCCAAGATGGAGTGAATTGTGAAGGCACACTGAAAAGATGAGAAGGTGGAAAACACCACATGAGGTGCAAGTGAATCTAATTACAATAAATAAATGAAGCATGATTAGATTAAGTCTAATTCCTAATGCTTACTCTGCTAGCAAATTAGCATACATTAACTTGCCAAGCAACGCTTCAGCTATTTTTCCAAGTCCGCTCTCATCATACAATCTCAAACGGAATGAGTATTTTTTTTTCTTTTTTTTTTTCCTCCCAGCCAGCCAGCCAGCCAGCCAGCCAGCAGAGGAAAAACAAGGATTCACATTGACGTTTGCAGCAGGCAGCCAGCAGCCAGCAACTTGCCCACGCTGTACAGCGCAATACATTCACTTTGCAAATAGGTGTGTAGTGAGGCTGGGGGGGGGGAGCACCCTACGTAGTGAGCCTGGGGGGCACAAAAGCCAGCGGATGCCAAACATCCAGGCAAAGATATGCTTCTATTGGAAAGGGTCACGTCGTCAGCAGGCGCTCCCAAAGACCATCCTGACCCCGTCAACGTCTGCGACTCGTGCTAGAGGGTTCTGCGGCCATTTTTGTTGGAATGGTGGAACGATTCCATATGTGTACGGCCGACCCGATTTTTCCCATTCTTTTCTTAAAGCCCGAAAGGTGGCATTCCAAAGACGTCCCTTTTGCGATCTGCTTTTCCCCCTCCAAAAATCAAACAAGTGGATGAAGGGAACAGACTCCAAACATTTGATTTTCTAGCACGCTCCGCTTCCATCATATAGTACTTCCTTGCAAGATACTAAATGGCTTCGCCTTTGTGGAAGGTCTCCTCTAATTAAATTGCCCTCTTGCGCTTTACAAGAGAACGTAAAGAATGGGCAAAAGAAAAGCTTGAGCGTTTGAAGACAGCGTTTTATGAGCCTGGTTAAAAAGCGGCCAATCAGTTAACCTGATTGCAGCGAGTGGCCTTTTGCAACATCTTAAGTTGAGCGTGCGTGCGTGCGTGCGTATGGGTGGGTGGGTGGATGGATGGATGACAGATGGATGGATGGATGGATGGATGGATGGATGACGGATGGATGGATGGATGGATGACGGATGGATGGATGGATGGATGGATGGATGACGGATGGATGAATGGATGACGGATGGATGAATGGATGACAGATGGATGGATGGATGGATGGATGGATGGATGGATGGATGGATGGATAATTGAAATTCTGTTGCAATTGGCACCATAATCAGCCATCGCTTGGCCTCACACCAGAGGCGCTTTGAAAGGTGCCATTTGATGAACCTTTGATTGCTTCATCAATGAACGCTCCATCCGTATTGACGATTGCAGCTCTTTATTTAGTCCTCAGCCTTCTCCTTTGCCGCTCCTAATTAAGCAATCAGCCAGACCGACCAGGGATCCATTCACTATGGCGGCGGCGTCACGTCAACGTTGTCCGTGCTCGCCGCTATGGGGTCTTTTTGTTTATTTTGGCGCGCTTCCTTTTTACTCTGAATTGGTCTCGAGATATTGTTTTGGTTGAACGGATCAGGCAGTTGAAATGGCGCGGTGAGCCACGCAAGTCTTGGTCTCGACGTGGCTCGTTCAAATGGTCCGTGAAAGCGTTACGGCCGAGCAAGACAAAGAAGCTGCAGCGGAATGACCCAAGCAGCTTGAATCCAAGAGTAGGTGACCTGTTCCATTTCTTCCTTGGCTTGCCTCATTTACGTACGTACGTGGGCAAGTCAGCCCAGCGCACTTCTTCTGTATTGAACTTGCATGCGGAAGAGAAGGATGCACATAAAGTGAGTCCCAAAATAAATTCAAGGGTGTCTCTGACTTCAAAAAGTTTTCAAGAGGCTGCTATACTACTTGTGTGAAATCACTCTTGGTATCAGAAAAGAGAGCTGGAGGTGTTAATTTCATGGGTTAGGTCTTAAATTGAGCTCTGCAATTCTTCTTTTTTTTTTTCCCCCTTCTCCCCACAGAGTAGATTAGAGAGAGGAAGGCCTCCCTCGGTGTCCTCGGGTAAGGCCGGACCCCTTGGACTCCGTCCTCTGCTTGACCCGGGTCACCCACCCCCGTGGCTGTGCGCAAGTCAGCAGCGACACCAAGATTGATGGCAACGGGAGCGCTTTCTTACACGTCCCCGTTGGCCTTCAATGACGACATGTCAAACGGACGTGGCGTATTTGGGGATGCCGTACGAGCGGGATCTCTCGGCGAGTCGGAGATTAGGAGCATTATCTTTATCCTGAGGTGCAAATATGCGAGCCGGTCTTTAAGCGTGCGTGTGCGTGTGCGTGTGCGTGTGCGCGTGTGTGTGTGTGTTGTTGGCTGCCGTCAGAAGAATCACAGCAAAGGACTTCTCTTTAATGCAGACATCTGATATTGTCCAGCGACTGGAGGCTCCATTTTTTTCACACTATCCAGACGGAGGTTTGCTTTGCGCTTCCTTCCAATCACCAAAGGTATCCCAAGAGGCCATCAGCGGCCTTATTTTTGTACATTTCCTGATACAAGGCAGAAAAAGAGCTGATTCCTTGGCTAAAATTTCAAGCATGTTCGTACACTTTGCTTTTCAAACTCAAGATTGGTCTTTCCCAAACGTGTCAAAATGTTCTCTTGACGATATACTAATTCCTAATTCTATTTTCTCATTCAAAGCTCATTTCAGAGAGGTAGTGAGCAGCGTCGGGGCTACATTGATTGGAATTGAGTCAGAAAGCAGCCAGCCATCGAGCCATCGAGCCATCGAGCCATCGAGCCATCGAGCCATCGAGCCATCGAGCCATCGAGCCATCGAGCCATCGAGCCATCGAGCCATCGAGCCATCGAGCCATCGAGCCATCCAGCCAGCCAGCCAGCCAGCCAGCCAGCCAGCCAGCCAGCCAGCCAGCCAGCCAGCCAGCCAGCCAGCCAGCCAGCCAGCCAGCCAGCCAGCCAGCCAGCCAGCCAGCCAGCCAGCCAGCCAGCCAGCCAGCCAGCCAGCCAGCCAGCCAGCCAGCCAGCCAGCCAGCCAGCCAGCCAGCCAGCCAGCCAGCCAGCCAAGTGGCCTTTGAAAGAATAATGGCATGGTTTGTTTTGTGTCCATTAAGAAGCAATGCTATTTTATTAATTCCTCAACTGGGTTTCCTGCATCTTCCTAATTAATTCCATTTTGGTTTTCAGACTCAGGAAGCTTGTGCAGATTAATGACGCGGAACCAAAATGTTGTCAAGATGCTGATGTGTTTCATCTACATGGGGTGAAATTTCGATCATTAGATACAAAAGCCTGCCTGATGACTCCAACTTTTTCCTTTAATTGGACGCCGCTTCCAGTGTTCTTTATTTCCTCCGTGTAACCCATTAAGCTACAAAGTCATCAAATAAATGCGGCGCTCCGACATGAATTGAACCACCTATGGACTTTTGAAGACGCGTTCTCTTTATGCGGTCGGCGTAACTGGGCATGAAAAAAACAAAGCGTACAATTACAATTTGCCTACGTCCAAAATCCTTTTGAAAGAAATGTACGTATATGCATAGAATGATTGTTTGTTAAGGCGGTAGACGTGCCAAGCTGTTTCTCATGACCGATGAAATGAATATAATCTGGGAACATGACTGGGTCAAAGAATGATCATGCTTTAGCTTTTGACTTGCAAGCTTGTCATATTCATACTGAAAAGCTTAAGCCTGTGTGGCAAGCTTAAGCGTGGATGTAATTACGCCCGGCTTTATTGGAAGCCCTTTTGTCTGTGTTATTCTGTGTACACGTTTCAATCTTCGATTCCACTTTCAGCAGATTCCTCCCTCCTGCCTGGGTGCAAGTGCTGAGGCCCCCCCCCCCCCCCCCTTGCCACCCGGAGTTGCATTTTAACACCATTGTTGTTCAATCCGTCTAAACAACGAGTAAGCCGATTTGCATACAATGTAATTCCAAATGACAATTTGGACTATTCATCCCCTCTTCACAGGCTGTGACGGGGAATTTGCAAACATTTCTGGATGACATGATCAGTTTGGTTTTGATTTAGTTTTTTTTGTTTGGACCCCAAAAATGATTTGATCATTGACCTGTGCTGCTGTGAGTGAAATCACATCAGAGGGATTGAAGGAAGCTATTAAAAGCAAATCCACTCATGTTTGCCAAAGGATGAGCTCAAAGTTGAATTGAAGTTTGGGGCTTAGCACTTTCATTTAGTTAGCGATGGGATTTTCGGATTCACCTAAATTCATATCAACGCGGAGGAGATTGGAATAGTCCACCAGAGTTGAGGATTTTGAGGGAAATGCGTGGCGCATCACGCAAGAGGGCCGGCCGGGCCCGATTGTCATGGAATGTGCTCGATAGACGTCGTACGTACGACGTAGTTGCCATACGCTAGGCATGGATTCAACAATGCTGCCTGCCACTAAGGAATTGCTTCAAGAAATGTATAGCGTAGCATTTTTCGTCGAATCTTGCCGCCGCGTTAGCTTGAAACGCAATTAACAGGATGTTGATAAGCGTGGCCATTTATCCTGATTTGTATCCCGGTGTCAAGCGTGACTGATGACGGAAATCACGGGCAAATTGTTTTTGAATTTGGGCCACTTTTCTGCTGCAGCGCTCGCTCCATGAAGGGCACGGGGAGTTGCCATGTAATTCAGCGCAGTGATGTCAGACTTGTAATGTAATTACATAGCCATCTGTCTCTCATCGTATGACAAGCGCAAAATGTCCAATTATGCTTTCGTTTAAATTGTAATTAGTTCGGCCCAATTTGCCTCCCTCCCTCCCTCCCTCCAGCGTGCGCCTAATGAAAGAGCGATGCACATTTCTTTGCTAAAAACCTGGCAAATGTTGCACAGCTACTTGCTATAGGTGTCGCCTCTCTGCATTTTGCCAAGCAGCAGCAGCAGCAGCAGCAGCAGCAGCAGCAGCAGCAGCAGCAGCAGCCTCCACTTTGTTTCAGGTATTCCATTGAGAGGATTCCATTCGGTCTAAAACAACTGGCAGAGTTGGATGATTCTTTTTTCTTTTATGATTACGACTACGGAGAGCAGTGAAAGAATTTGATTGCAGGTCTCATTCGTGATCAATGATGTGCGATTGCATCTTCTCGATTTGCGCGAGTATAAGCACGTATACGTTTGAAGACACTTGGCATTCTTGCCTAGCTTCGCTTCGCTTCGCTTCTCATTCCGGTGGGCTGAAAGCAAGCAGCGGTGCCGTTTGTTTGCGTGGCCAGCCTTCTGCACAGCAAACAAGCAGGATGCGTCTACATCGAAACACTTGCGACAAGTCCCGTTTGAACGTGGACTTGGTGGATGTGAAGCTAGGTCGAGCTCCTCATTCATCTCATTTCCAAAGGGGAGCGTTTGTGCAAAGCCTTTTGGTGCACCAAAATGCGTGAGGAGGAGGAGGAGGAGGACGCTGCTGATGATGATGATTTATCAAGTCTGCGGGCAGCAGCTGCAGTTGCACCTTGCCACAAGTTAAGGCACGCCACTCTGCCGTAGTTATTCATTATGTGCTTGAGTGGCATGGGAGGGAGGATGGGCTGATTGAAAGGGATCAAAGCCCAACCAGCATCAATAACAATCATTCTGCTGGAACTGAATCAACATCCCAAACACAACTGTTTGGGCAGTAACAGGCAAGGCAAGCAAAGCCAATTCAAATGTCTCATCATGCCGGGCCATTTCCTTGTGGCAAGGTGGAACCATTTTGCGCATCATTAGACTAGGAAAGGAAAAAGCAAGGCCCGCCCTTAAGAAGCACCACAACTGACATCCACTAGGCTAGGGTATTTCACTTGCATCCGTCCGCTTACAGAGCTTGGGAAACTATTATTTGGAGAAAACCAATCAAATGGCAACTGCAGATCTCACCATAGCATCGACAAGCTTTTTCTTTGCCGACCGTCAGGATAAAACCATGAGCCGAGATAGGTGCTCGACTTGGATGGTCGAGGGAGGCTGCTGCGTTCGTTGTCGTGTCCAATGTGAATATGAAGAGCCCCACTTGCGAGAAATGAGCCCGAAGCCTATTACGGAGTTAAAGTCGGTGTCAGTTAGACTTGACTTTCCGTCTGACATGAATTACAGGTGACAGGCCTAAGAATAAAAGGCCACACTGTTGGAATGACGACTCTGGCTGGCGGAAATTCTTCATGCTTTCGCATTGCCACGCTGTGACAGAAGCCATTACGCAGACTCGGAGCTGGTCACAACTACAATATTGACTGCGGTGGGCGGGTTGGTCACGCGGGGCGGGGCGGGGCGGGGTGGGGTGAGGTGGGACGGGGGCAGGCCACTCAATATGGGTCAAAATCCAAGCAGCATTAAAAATACAATTCCAATGGGCAAAATCTCATCAGAATGGGAATCCTGGATTCATTACTCTGTCACAAGCAGTTTTGCTCCTCTTTATGACAAGCAGATTTCATCCATCTCAATCTTAGTGACCATTCCAATGAAATTCTAATCACAAGCTTTCTTTCCAGGTTGCACAACAGTTGCAAAAGCCTATTTACTTATATTTTTCCCTCAACGAGTGAACGATATAATCCAAACGTACAACAATATAATACAACATTGTCAAAAAGTATCTCATGCAATCCAATGAATTGATCAACTTGATTGATCCCGAATACGTGTGAGCAAATCAATCAGCAGCCAATTCAAATGAAGCCAAGAGCACGCCAGCCAGCCAGCCAGCCAGCCAGCCAGCCAGCAAGAGCAGAGCCGAGCGGATATGAATTGTCCTTTTGATAACTATCGCTTTGCTCTCATGGAGAGTCTTTGACTCGCCACCAAATTGTGTCTGACTGATAAAGATTGCATTCATGATAAGCCCATAGCACCTCTTTGCCTTGCGCACATATGGCAACAATGGTTTTCCTTTTGCAATCCTTTCATGTTAAAAGTGGCAACCATTGAATGCATTAAAGTGGATCAACTCCTTTTTGTTGGCCACGTTACTTGATATATTACTACGGGCTTTGACTTGACCTATTGGTTCCCCTGAGACCTCAGCAAACCCTTGAACAGATAGAGAGAGGGAGAAAGAGAGAGCGAGAGAGAGAGCGAGAGCGAGAGAGAGACAAAGAGCGAGAGCGAGAGAGAGACAAAGAGAGAGAGAGACAGAGAGAGGGGGAGAGAGAGAGAGAGACAGAGAGAGGGGGAGAGAGAGAGAGAGAGCGAGAGACAGAGAGACAGCGAGACAGAGAGAGAGAGACAGAGAGACAGAGAGACAGAGAGACAGAGAGACAGAGAGAGAGAGAGAGATCCATCCATCTTAAATTTCTTCTCCTTTGATGTCCAACAATTGTTTGCAAAAGTGCTATTTTTGCTAATAGCAAACACTCAACTTTAGCTGTACATCAAATTGGATTTTGCCTTTTTCTTCAATGGATTTTTAGGGAAAACAATGTTTAACTCGCGAAATGTCACTTCTTGCACCCAGATCCTTCCTCAATGACACTGCAAAGTCACTTCGGACGCTCAGCTTACCGTGGACGGCAGAGAAGTTCGCTCGCTCGCTCGCTCGCAGCTTACAGTGAAGCATTTCACAGGTCACTTCCGGAAGGATATTCCATATTTTCTTTTTGCGGGGAACACCTAATGAAGCAGAAAATCCATGGTTAGGTACACAGTCGAAATGTACAATCGTTTCAATTTCTTCTTGATATGAATGAAGCCATCTTACAATAATACGTAGTATTTGATTGTAGCAGTGGACTACAATCAAAATAGAAACTTCATTTTGACCAATGAGGTGTATATTCAGTAGACATACATACATACGTATGTAACAGAAATGGCCACTGAAGTAAGTACTCAAAGCGGACAAGGTTTGGATGCAAAAGGAAGACGATGAAACCACAGCGGCAGGAAATCACACCTGAAAGTACTACGAATACTGTGCACAGTCAAAAAGACATCTAATTGCTAATCTATAATCCTTTTAAAAGGCTTTTGCCTTTTTCCCCATTGATCCCATTCCAGCTGGAACAGTGGCACCGGGGGCCACATTAATCCTGTTATTGAAACCCTCAAGTGTGGCTGGCTGGCTGGCTGGCTGGCTGGCTGGAGAAACCCAAAAAGCTCTTTTACCCTTGTCAGCCACACTCCCCACCCGCTGCTTTTCCAATGATTGCCTCTAATTCATTCATCATGCAAAAACAAACCAAAGAGCACAAAGATACAACCGTCTATATCCATCTAGCTATCGATCTATCGATCTGTCTATCATTCATCCATGATCTGAGCCAGCCGCTTCATGGTCACCAGGCGCAGTAGGCGGGCGCGGCAGACCCTCGACCGCTCACCGCCCAAACGAGCATTCGATTCCAATAACCCTCACGGCAATTTGGAGCGCTCAATCGTGCTGCTTTTTGGAATGCGCTTGCCGGCCGCACCGCACCGCACTCTTAGCCCATATTCTCCCATCTCAGGCACACGTCACTGCATTGGAAAAGAAAAGAAAAGTCTTTTGGAGCCATGGACTTCATCAACAAGGTTTGACAGGGCCAATAGAAAATATCCACTCCTTCCTTCCTGCCTTCCTTCCTGCCTTCCTTCCTGCCTTCCTTCCTGCCTGCCTTCCTGCCTTCCTGCCTTCCTTCCTTCCTTCCTTCCTTCCTTCCTTCCTTCCTTCCTTCCTTCCTTCCTTCCTTCCTTCCTTCCTTCCTTCCTTCCTTCCTTCCTTCCTTCCTTCCTTCCTTCCTTCCTTCCTTCCTTCCTTCCTTTCACAAGCGAGGCTGCAAAAACAATCAGATCATGGTCAACAGAGACCAAAGTGAGTGAGTGAGGAATTACAAAGTCAATGTGAAACAAAAGGAAAGAGAAAAATGGCATGGTACCGCGTGGACACGGCAAGCAACGGGAATAACTAACCATGCAAGTGACGGGAAGCTCAAGAGACCTTTCGGGACCTCAATCAGACAATGTCCTGGAAACGTTTCACCAAGCAATCCCGCGAGGGCAGACAGGTTGGCACACACAATTTGGACTTATTATTTCATTCGTCTTTCTCGAATGCTTAATTCAAGCGTTTTGCTGAAATGGATGTTTAATGTGTTTGCTCGTCTGCTGCACTTTGGAAACAAAAAAGAAGTTCAAGGGGAAAAAAAACCAACAACTTTTTCCGTAGTCTCGACCTGCGGTCATAGAGTAAGTAAGAGTCCAGTTGCATTGGCTTGCGATTTAAAAGTGATTAATAAAAGTCATATTCCATGACAATTAAAAATAATTAAAGCTCAGGGCTTATTGCTGTTGGTTTGAATCGCTGCAGGAGTGAGTTGGCAACAAAGCTGAGAAGTAAATTGCATTAGTATGTCGAGGAGAACTGTATTAAAATGCTAATGTCGCGCTGTTAATAGTTCTTCAAAAACCAATAATCCCCTACAGTCAGTCATGTGTCAAAATGCTTAATGGAAAAATATCCCAAAGGCACGCCGGCTGGGTCTTTTCCAATTCTGATTTTGATTAAAGCTGAAATTCTGTTCCGGGACAAAGCGTGGATTAGGTTAGGCTGGGCTGGGTCGGGTCGGGTCGGGTCGGGCCGGGCCGGGCCGGGCTGGGCCGAGCAGGGCCGGTCCGGGCAGGGCCGGTCCGGTCCCGCACCGGCAAACATGCATTCATTCATGTGGCTCTGGAACGCATTGTTTTGATGCCGCAGTGCGTGTCTTTTTCGTCGCAAGTCATTAGGTTTAAAACGCTTGGCTTCTTATTTGACCAAAAAAATGTCAAAACCAATTCAGAAATAAAAGTATATGATGAAAATGGATCGTTAATAATAATCAAGCCACACTTTTTGTTATGTACGTTAAAATGGGTTGTATGACTCCTTGGGAAAAATCCTCCCTCTCTGGTATCACCTTATGCTTCTAATTATATTTGTAATTGTATTTTTAATTGGGCTGGGCAAGTTAAGGCATTACATTTGCATGAACCCACAAATGTATTAACGGGATGAATTATTTGATCAAGAATGAACACTGCTGGTATCATCTCCTTTATTGTTAAAGTCGGCTGCGGCTCTCATTTGAACTGGACAAAATAAGGGAGTGGTGGCCAGATTTAAAAAAAAAAAAACAAAAAAAAAAAAAAAAAAAAAACAATCAATATGGTTCTACCCTCTTTTGGCCATTTTACTGTGAGGAACTAATGGGCATCCATCCACAAGTGCGCTGTATCCATGTCATCCTCCCATTTTTGCAGATGCAGGAGGCAGGCCAAATACACCGTGAAATTGCAGCATGGGAATAATATCCGTACAGAGACAGGTCAAAGGTCGATGGCCTTGCCCGTTTTCAAGTCAGCCTGCGTGGTCGTCGCCAGGACGCGGTTATTTATTCGTTTTCAGGAAGCTGCTGCTGCTGGCACGCGCTTCAATTTGATGTGCAATAAATGCTGCGTCGTCCATTCATTTAGATGGAACCTCATTATGTAGCCTTATCTGTTACTCACATAAAACTGCTGCTCATTCAATGGTTATTTATTTATTATCAGCAAAATAGCACCGTATGCATAATATTCCTTCATGTGGTGGTAAAAAAAAAATGTAGAAGCAAAAACAAAGAAAAGTCTCAAAAATATGAAGCACTCCCGTCACGGGTCAGTCAGGCTTTTCTGAAAGTATCCTTTTGAATTCTCAGCACAAACACAAGCAAGCTGGCAGGCAGGCAGGCAGGCAGGCAGCAGGCAGACAATCCAGTGCAAGAAACGGGAACGTGTCCAACTTCTCAGCGCACGCACGCTCAGGGCTTTGAACTTGTCGTCCATTTAAAAAGCAACACAATACCGAAATAGCGGTTAAAGGTTGCCGAGGTTATACGTATGCACCGCGGTCCGGACAATCTGCGACTCCAAATACTGAGGTCAGAACTAAAGACCGACTTTCCCACTGCTTCTCCCTCGGCCGGCCTGAGCTCATTTGTTGTTTTGCCAGTGGTATCTCCCAAGCAGACCGCTTCTGTCTTTCAATTGTTGCCGTCCACTTTTGAGCTTGTTTTGCACCTGCCGCCACGCGCTACGTCGGGTGACTATTCAGAAGAAGCCAAGCAAGCCCAAGACATGACCTTACCTACCTCAGACAGATGAGCTTGTTTGATGGGGATCACGAGGAGACTCTTTCAAGAAGCTTTGGAATTCAGCCAGCCCTTTGCTTCGCACTTGCTTGTTTTCCATGCTCTTCACAATCAGCACTTTTGCACCTTTTCTTTGGTGGTGGTGGGGGTACTCCCAAAAAAAGCTACAAGTGTTGTTTCTACAGAACACAAGCAAGCTGCCTCAAGCTCTTTAGGATTTGAATGGGACACACCTGGGTGGGTGACACGCCCACCAGTCACAGGAAGTCGCACTTAATGATTTACATACCTGAAAACAAGAGATATCATGTTCGTCTCTTGTTTTGGTAATGATTCAGATACCTGAAAACAAGAAATATCATGTTGATCAGTTGTTTTGATAATACCAATCATGTTGATGTCAGATCATGGAATGAACGGCATCATGTTCCAGTGCGTGTGCATTTGTTCTTTTAATGGTGGGGAGTTCAGATGAATACGCACATCTGTAGCCGTGACCTGTTGACGGTCAATTTTTGGAGGCGGCCGGGGCTACGACAGCACCCTGTGGAGCGCAAAGCCGCCATCCGCTTTAATTAGTTGGCGGCCAGCTAAAGGCGGCGGCGGCGGCGGCGGCGGATTTC